>NW_019957570.1:67264-98824 GCF_002910315.2 Salvelinus sp. IW2-2015
CCTGTGATAGGCATAAATGTGTTCTGAAACAAACCGTGCAAATAGCTTGACATTTTCACTTAGCTTGTCGTCCTTTCAAAGGGAGCTGTTGGAGCGGCACAATCGACTGCTGTACTGCACTGGCCTGTCAGGTGGATGGGTCACCTGCTCCGCCCTGCAATATGCCGTGATGTAGCTAACCCAGCTCCCCATACCGCTGTGTGTGTTAATACAGAGAGGCTGCCTGTATCTGGTGCTCAGGTTGCGCCACAGAGTTACCTTTGACCCCAGGACTAGCCCATGCCCAGTACCCATTCCCTGGGCACCATGCCATTTATCTAATACCCACCCACTCTGGAATAGTGCACAAAAAGTTGATTGCTCTCGCACAGGGTGACAGACAGGTCATTTAATTCCATTATATTTCCTGTGTTCTTTTCAGTCAAAGGATATAGAAAGATTTGGGAGATTTACTTGCAGCTGGGAGACCTGGGGGAGGGTGAGTGATCCTGGTGATGAGCTTGACTAGCCATTAAGGCCTCCTGCAACGCAAACTGACTGATAGAGAAGTGGCGTGTGTGTGTGTGTGTGTTGTGTGTGTGTGTGTGTGTGTGGTGGGTGGAAGAGGATAAACCGATGTGGGAGGAGGGTCCGATTCAAACATCTGTCAAAGAGGTTGATGGTGCTAACCCCCATTAAAAGTGTTACACTGAAGGATAAATGTAAATAAAGAAATGCTAACCATATTCATAAACAACATAGTAACACATCATGCAGGATGTAACAAGGTAGAGACAGTGAAACTACATCTGAAGATAGTACTTTACACACTCTATCATAGCAATTAAAGACAGCTGGGAACTTCAACATATCTGGCCACAGAGGTGATTTTCATGAGTTAATTTCCCACATGTCAATGACTGTGATAGAAGAGCTAGCTATTTCCCATCCATACACAATACACACTGTCTCCTCCGCACTCTAGATGAGTGGCTGTATACTTAGCAGGCAGCGCACGCAACATGAAAGGACTTGGAAGGTTGGACTTCTTTACGCATCCCTCATAGAGCTCTCATGGCTGCTCTCTGTGCTGCTGAGGAGAGAAGCCCCTGTCACGGCATCACAAGTCATTAAAACACTAATTAGCTGCCTTTCTTCTTCTATTACTGGCCATCCGACTGGTGCATCTGTAAACTAACAGCAGACACAGAGAGAGCCTGTCGATGTGCTCTAGCAACCAGGAGAAAAACATACATATACGATACTGAATAATGATGTTTTTCAGATGTTAAGAGGGTAATTAGTATTTATCAAGGCTTTGAAGACAGTGGCTTAATTATGGACGAAAGAGAACGTACAGTAGGTCTGACTGACACGACAAATGAGGTTCATTACAATGCTAGGTTGAGGTTCACACTCTTTATATGACCGAGAGAGATAACACATTTTAATTGAATTGCTGAAAGTCATTATGGACTATGGTCATGGGCAGTAGCCGATGTGCTCTATCCTTTTGTATTTGTATTTATTATGGATCCCCATTAGCTGCTACCAAAGCTGCAGCTACTCTTCCTGGGGTCCAGCAAAATTAAGTTTACACAATTTTAAAAACATACAATACAATCACAGATTCCATAACACACGGTGTGCCCTCAGGCCCCTACTCCACAACAAACACATATCTACAGTACTAAATCCATGTGTATGCATAGTGCGTATGTTATCGTGTAAGTGTGTGTGTGTATGCATGTGTCTGTGCCAATGTTTGTGTTGCTTCACAGTCCCCGCTGTTCCATAAGGTGGTTTTTAATCTGTTTAAAAAAATATATATATACTTTTACTGCTTGCGTCAGTTACTTGATGTGGAACAGAGTTCCATGTAGTCATGGCTCTATGTAGTACTGTGTGCCTCCCATAGTCTGTTCTGGACTTGGGGACTGTGAAGAGACCTCTTGTGGCATGTCTTGTGGGTTACCCCATGGGTGTCCGAGCTGTGTGCCAGTAGTTTCGAGAGACAGCTCAGTGCATTCAACATGTCTCATTAATAAAAGTAGTGATGAAGTCAATCTCTCCTCCACTTTCAGCCAGGAGAGACTGACATGCATATTATTAATATTAGCTCTCTGTGTACATCCAAGGGCCAGCCGTGCTGCTCTGTTCAGAGCCAATTGCAATTTTCCTAAGTCCTTTTTTGTGGCACCTGACCACAMGACTGAACAGTAGTCAAGGTGCGACAAAACTAGGGCCTGTAGGACCTGCCTTGTTGATAGTGTTCTTAAGAAGGCACAGACTCGCTTTATTATAGACAGACTTCTCCCCATCTTAGCTACTACTGCATCAATATGTTTTGACCATGACAGTTTTCAATCTAGGGTTACTCCAAGCAGTTTAGTCATCTCAACCTGCTCAATTTCCACATTATTTATTACAAGATTTAGTTGACGTTTAGAGTTTAGTGAGTGTTTTGTTCCCAATACAATGCGTTTAGTTTTAGAAATATTTAGGGCTAACTTATTCCTTGCCACCCACTCTGAAACAAACAGCAGCTCTTTGTTGAGTGTTGCAGCCATTTCAGTCACTGTAGTAGCTGACGTGTATAGTGTTGAGTCATCCACTTACATAGACACTCTGGCTTTACTCAAAGTCAGTGGCATGTCGTGAGTAAAAAAAATAAAAAGCAAGGGGCCTAAACAGCTACCCTGGGGAATTCCTGATTCTAACTGGATTAAATTTGAGATGCTTCCATTAAAGAACACCATCTGTGTTCTGTTAGACAAGTAACTCTTTATCCACATTATAGCAGGGGGTGTAAAGCCATAACACATATGTTTTTCCAGCAGCAGACTATGATCGATTATGTCAAAAGCTGCACTGAAGTCTAACAAGACAGCCCCCACAATCATATTGTCATCAATTTCTCTCAGCCAATCATCAGTCATTTGTGTAAGTGCTATGCTTGTTGAGTGTCCTTCCCTATAAGCATGCTGAAACTATGTTGTCAATTTGTTTACCGTGAAATAGCATTGTATCTGGTCAAACACAATTTCTTCCAGAAGTTTACTAAGGGTTGGTAACAGGCTGATTGGTTGGCTATTTGAGCCAGTAAAGGCRGCTTAACTATTCTTGGGTAGCAGAATGACTTTAGGTTCCCTCCAGGCCTGAGGGCACATGCTCTCTAGTAGGCCTAAATTGAAGATGTGGCAAATAGGAGTGGCAATATCGTCTGCTATTATCCTCAGTAATTTTCCATCCAGATTGTCAGACCCTGGTGGCTTGTCATTGTTGATAGACACCAATAATTGTTTCACCTCTTCCACACTGACATTACGGAATTCAAAAATACAATTCTTGTCTTTCATAATTTGGTCCAATAAACTTGAATGTGTAGTGTCAGTGTTTGTTGCTGGCATGTCATCCCCAAGTTTGCTTATCTTGCCAATGAAAATGTCATTAAAATAGTTTGCAGTGGGCTTTGTGATTAATTAAAATTCACCTTTATTATTCACCTTTATTTAACCAGGTAGGCTAGTTGAGAACAAGTTACAGCAAAGCAGTGTGACACAAACAACAACACTGTCACGACTTCGGCTGAGGTCGGATCTTCTCCTTGTTCGGGCAGCGTTCGGCGGTCGACGTCACCGGCTTTCTAGTTATCACGATCCATGTTTCCTTTTTCCTTTTGTTTTGTCTTGATTACGCACACCTGATWTCTATTCCCTTATTATGTTCCTTATTTACCCTCTCGTCTACCTTTCTGTTTTGTCCGTGATTGTTTTGTGTTACCGTGTGTGTTGGAGGGTTTTCTCTATACGTTATGTTTCCTTGTTGGAGATATTCCGGTTTTGTATAATTTTTTGAGTAAAGACTTTTGTGTTTTTCTCAAACCTGTGTCCTGCGCCTGACTCAGACAACGAACCCAGCATTTTATCACAAACACATAGTTACACATGGAATAAACAAGTGTACAGTCAATAACACAATAGAAAAAAAAGAAAGTCTATATACAGTGTGTGCAAATGGCGTGAGGAGGAAAGACAATAAATAGGCCATAATAGTGAAGTAATTACAATTTAGCAAATTACCACTGGAGTGATAAATGAGCAGATGATGATGTGCAAGTAGAAATACTGGTGTGCAAAAGAGCAGAAAAGTAAATAAAAACAATATGGGGATGAGGTAGGTAGATTGGGTGGGCTATTTGCAGATGGGCTATGTACAGCTGCAGCGATCGGTTAACTGCTCAGATAGCTGATGTTTAACTTTAGTGAGGGAAATGTAAGTCTCCAGCTTCAGCGATTTTTGCAATTCGTTCCAGTCATTGGCAGCAGAGAACTGGAAGGAAAGGCGGCCAAAGGCGGTGTTGGCTTTGGGTATGACCAGTGAGATATACCTGCTGGAGCACGTGCTACGGGTGCGTGTTGTTATCGTGACCAGTGAGCTAAAATAAGGCGGAGCTTTACCTAGCATAGACTTATAGATGACCTGGAGCCAGTGGGTCTGGCAACGAATATGTAACGAGGGCCAGCCGACTAGATATACAGGTCACAGTGTTGGTATAAGGGGCTTTGGTGACAAAACAGATGGCACTGTGATAGACTGCATCCAGTTTACTGAGTAGAGTATTGGAAGCTATTTTGTAAATGACATCGCCAAAGTCGAGGATCGGTAGGATAGTTTTAGTTTAGTCAGTTTTACGAGGGTATATTTGGCGACGTGAGTGAAGGAGGCTTTGTTGCAAAATAGGAAGCCGATTCTAGATTTGATTTTGGATTGGAGATGTTTAATGTGAGTCTGCAAGGAGAGTTTACAGTCTAGCCAGACACCTAGGTATTTGTAGCTGTCCACATATTCTAAGTCAGAACCGTCCAGAGTAGTGATGCTAGTAGGGCAGGCGGGTGCGGGCAGCGAACGGTTGAAAAGCATGCATTTGGTTTTACTACCGTTTAAGAGCAGTTGGAGGCCACAGAAGGAGTGTTGTATGGCATTGTAGCTCGTTTGGAGGTTAGTTAACACAGTGTCCAAAGAAGGGCCAGATGTATAGAGAATGGTGTCGTCTGCGTAGAGGTGGATCAGGGAATCACCCGCAGCAAGAGCGACAACATTTATATATACAGAGAAAAGAGTCGGCCCGAGAATTGAACCCTGTGGTACCCCCATAGAGACTGCCAGAGGTCAGGACAACAGGCCCTCCGATTTGACACACTGAACTCTATCTGAGAAGTAGTTGGTGAACCAGGCGAGGCAGTCATTTGAGAAACCAAGGCTATTGAGTCTGCCGATAAGAATACGGTGATTGACAGAGACGAAAGCCTTGGCCAGGTCTATGAAGACGGCTGCACAGTACTGTCTTTTATCCATGGCGGTTATGATATCGCTTAGTACCTTGAGCGTGGCTGAGGTGCAYCCGTGACCAGCTCGGAAACCGGATTGCACAGCAGAGAAGGTAGGGTGGGATTCGAAATGGTCAGTGATCTGTTTGTTCACTTGGCTTACGAAGACTTCAGAAAAGGCAGGGCAGGATGGATATAGGTCTGTAACATTTTGGGTCTAGAATGTCACCCCCTTTGAAGAGGGGGATGACCTGGGCAGCTTTCCAATCTTTAGGGATCTCGGACGATATGAAAGAGASGTTGAACAGACCGGTAATAGGGGTTGCAACAATGGCGGTGGATAATTTTAGAAAGAGARGGTCCAGATTGTCTAGCCCAGCTGATTTGTACGGGTCCTCTTTCAGAACATCTGCGATCTGGATTTGGGTGAAGGAGAAGCTGGGGAGGCTTGGGCAAGTAGCTGAGGGGGGTGCGGAGCTGTTGGCCGGGGTTGGGGTAGCCAGGAGGAAGGCATGGCCAGCCGTTGAGAAATGCTTATTGAAATTCTCGATTATTGTGGATTTATCGGTGGTGACAGTGTTACCTAGCCTCAGTGCAGTGGGTAGCTGGGAGAAGGTGCTCTTATTCTCCACGGACTTTACAGTGTCCCAAAACGTTTTGGAGTTAGAGCTACAGGATGCAAATTTCTGCTTGAAAAAGCTAGTGTATTGCGTGTATTGGTTCCTGACTTCCCTGAAAAGTTGCATATTGCAGGGACTATTTGATGCTAGTGCAGTCCGCCACAGGATGTTTTTGTGCTGGTCCAGGGCAGTCAGGTCTGGAGTGAACCAATTTTTTGTAAGGGGGGGAGTTCTACATTTTTTTGTAAGGGGCATGCGTATTTAAGATGGTGAGGAAATTACTTTTAAAGAACGACCAGGCATCCTCAACTGACGGGATGAGGTCAATATGCTTCCAGGATACCCCGGCCAGGTCGATTAGAAAGGCCTGCTCGCAGAAGTGTTTTAGGGAGCGTTTGACAGTGATGAGGGGTGGTCGTTTGACCGCGGACCCATAGCAGATGCAGGCAATGAGGCAGTGATCGCTGAGATCCTGATTGAAAACAGCAGAAGTGTATTTGGAGGGCAAGTTGGTCAGGATAATGTCTATGAGGGTGGCCATGTTTACAGATTTAGGGTTGTACCTGGTGGTTACCTTGATGATTTGTGTGAGATTGAGGGCATCTAGTTTAGATTGTAGGACTGCCRGGGTGTTAAGCATATCCCAGTCACCTAACAGAACAAACTCTGAAGATAGATGGGGGGCAATCAATTCACATATGGTGTCCAGGGCACAGCTGGGAGCTGAGGGGGTCTATAACAGGCGGCAACAGTGAGAGACTTATTTCTGGAGAGATTCATTCATTCATTTTTTAAATTAGAAGCTCGAACTGTTTAGGCACAGACCTGGAAAGTATGACAGAACTTTGCAGGCTATCTCTGAAGTAGATTGCAACTCCTAGCCCTTTGGCAGTTCTATCTTGACGGAAAATGCTGTAGTTGGGTRTGGAAAWCTCCGAATTTTTGGTGGCCTTCCTAAGCCAGGATTCAAACACGGCAAGGACATCAGGGTTGGTGGAGTGTGCTAAAGCAGTGAGTAAAACAAACTTTGGGAGGAGGCTTCTGATGTTGACATGCATGAAACCAAGATTCAGGGCATAATGTACAGACAGGGGTATGGTGGGGTGCGGGTAGAGTGGAGGTAAACCCAGGCAGTGAGTGATGATAAAAGAAGTTGCATCTCTGGACAAGCTAGTTATGCTGGGTGAGGTCACCGCATGTGTGGGAGGTGGGACAAAGGATGTATCTGAGGCATGTTGAGTGGGACTAGGGGCTCCGCAGTAAACTAAAAAGATGATAACTATCCTTAACAACAGTATACAAGGCATATTGACATTTGAGAGAGACATAAAGCCAGACACAGCGTTTAAAGTTAGCAGGCCGGGGTTAGTAGAAGCGTCTGCTCCGACGTCCGGCAAAGGCCGGTTGAGGGCACAGCGGATGGAGTTACGTCGGCAGACCAGTCGTGGTGGTACGGCGGGGCGCCATGTTGACAAAGGATCCAAGCCAGATGGCGAAAGAGGTATTGTAGTTGTAGTAATTTCGTTTGCTAGCCGGGAGATGCGCCTGGCTCACGGCTAACAGGTGCTAGCTTCGGGGCAGGGGCATTAGCCACTATAGCCACTCGGTAGCAGCTAGATAGCAGCGATGATCCGATGCAAAGCTCAAAGCTTACGGCATGAGCCATCTGAATGAGCCATCTGACTCAATGAATGAAGGAGCCGAGTTGGATTTTTCCAATTTTTTTTTATTTAAGGTGCCCCAAAGCTTTTTACTATCATTCTTTATATAATTTATCTTTGTTTCATAGTGTAGTTAATTTAAATTTAGTTTAGTCACATGATTTCTTAATTTGCAATACGTTTGCCAATCAGTTGGGCTACCAGACTTAATTGCCATACCTTTTGCCTCATCCCTCTCAAGCATACAATTTTTCAATTCCTCATCAATCCAGAGGGATTTAACCGTTTTTACAGTCATTTTCTTAATGGGTGCGTGCTTATTAGTAACTGGAATAAGTAGTTTCATAAATGCGTCAAGTGCAGCGTCTGTTTGCTCCTCATTACACACCACAGACCAGCAAATATTATTTACATCATCAACATATGAATCACAACAAAACTTATTGTATGACCTCTTATACACTATATTAGGCCCAGCCTTTGGAACTTTGGTTTTCCTAGATGTGGCTATTATATTGTGATCACTACATCCTATGGATTTGGATACGGCTTTAAAGCAAATATCTGCAGCGTTATCAAAGATGTGATCAATACATGTTGATGATTTAATTCCTGTGCTGCTTGTAACTACCCTGGTAGGTTGACTGACAACCTGATCCAGGTTGCAGGCACAGTTTGAATTTTAATCCTGAGTGGGCAGCTTGATGATAGCCAGTCAATATTTAAATCACCCAGAAAATATACTTCTCTGTTGATATCACATACATTATCAAGCATTTCACACATATTATTCAGATACTGACTGTTAGCACTTGGTGGTCTATAGCAGCTTCCCACAAGAATGGGCTTTAGGTGAGGCAGATGAACCTGTAGCCATATTACTTCAACAGTATTTAACATTAAATCGTCTCTAAGCTTTACAGGAATGTGGTTCTGAATGTAGACCGCAACACCACCTCCGTTGGCATTTGTCTTTTCTGTAGATGTTAGAACCATGTATTGCTACCACTGTATCATCAAAGGTATTATCTAAGTGAGTTTCAGAGATTGTCAGAATATGAATGTCATCTGTTACAAGCAAGTTATTGACTTCATGGACCTTGTTTCTTAGGCTACATACAGTTGAAGTCGGAGGTTTACATACACTTAGGTTGGAGTCATTAAAACTAGTTTTTCAACTCCACAAATTTCTTGTTAACAAACTATAGTTTTGGCAAGTMGGTTAGGACATCTACTTCGTGCATGACACAAGTCATTTTTCCAACAATTGTTTACAAACAGATTATTTCACTTATAATTCACTGTATCACAATTCCAGTGGGTCAGAAGTTTACATACACTAAGTTGACTGTGCCTTTAAACAGCTTGGAAAATTCCAGAAAATGATGTCATGGCTTTAGAAGCTTCTGATAGGCTAATTGATATAATTTTTTATATTTTTGATATTGATATAATTTGAGTCAATTGGAGGTGTACCTGTGGATGTATTTCAAGGCCTCCCATCAAATCTCAGTGCCTCTTTGACATCATGGTAAAATCAAAAGAAATAAGCGAAGACCTCAGAAAAACAATTGTAGACCTCCACAAGACGGGTTCATCCTTGGGAGCGAGTTACAAACGCCTGAAGGTACAACGTTCATCTGTACAAACAATAGTACGCAAGTATAAACATCATGGGACCACGCAGCCGTCATACCGCTCAGGAAGGAGATGCGTTATGTCTCCTAGAGATGAACATACTTTGATGCGAAAAGTGCAAATCAATCACAGAACAGCAGCAAAGGACCTTGTGAAGATGCTGGAAGAAACAAGTACAAAAGTATCTATATCCACAGTAAAACGAGTTCTATATCGACATAACCTGAAAGGCCGCTCACCAAGGAAGAAGCCACTGCTCCAAAACTGCCATAAAAGAGCCAGACTGCGGTTTGCAACTGCACATGGGGACAAAGATCATACTTTTTTTGAGAAATGTCCTCTGGTCTGATGTAAAAAATTAGAACTGTTTGGCCCTAATGATCATCGTTATGTTTGGAGGATGAAGGGGGAGGCTTGCAAGCCGAAGAACACCATCCCAACCGTGAAGCACGGGGGTGGCAGCATCATGTTGTGGGGGTGCTTTGCTGCAGGATGGACTGGACACAAAATAGATGGCATCATGAGGCAGGAAAATTATGTGGATATATTGAAGCAACATCTCAAGACATCAGTCAGGAAGTTAAAGCTCGGTCGCAATTGGGTCTTCGAAATGGACAATGACCCCAAGCATACTTCCAAAGTTGTGGCAAAATGGCTTAAGGACAACAAAGTCAAGGTATTGGAGTGGCCATCACAAAGCCCTGACTTCAATCCCATAGAAAATGTGTGGGCAGAACTGAAAAAGCGTGTTCGAGCAAGGAGGCCTAGAAACCTGACTCAGTTACACCAGCTCTGTCAGGAGGAATGGGCCAAAAATCACACAACTTATTGTGGGAAGCTTGTGGAAGGCTACCCGAAATGTTTGACCCAAGTTAAAGAATTTAAAGGCAATGCTACCAAATACTAATTGAGTGTACGTAAACTTCTGACCCACTAGGAATGTGATGAAAGAAATAAAAGCTGAAATAAATAATTATCTCTACTATTATTCTGACATTTCACATTCTTAAAATAAAGTGGTGATCCTAACTGACCTAAGACAGTGAATTCTTACTTGGATTAAATGTCAGGAATTGTGAAAAACTGAGTTTAAATGTATTTGGCTAAGGTGTATGTAAACTTCCGACTTCAACAGTATGTTAATATGGGCTATTTTTAGCACTTTTCTGGGTTGCTTGATTGTTTTTAATGCTTTGCTGGGAAGCTTATCAGAGGTAGACTTACTCATGTTATTTACATTGGAGCTGATAGTGCAGGGTGAGCTGCATGAAGTGGTCTTCCTACTACTGCACACCACCTCAGTACTAACTCTGGTTTATAGGCTCATGATTACTGCTTACAATAGCTGTAGGATAAACAGATATATTCGGTGCAATTAGGGGTACATAAATTAAATTACTTACATTGTGTTTGCCAATCCCCCTAAGATCATGTACATTGATGCAGCATTATGACAACTCATTGTCACAATGGTAGGGATTAACTGAGCTGGTCTTGGATCATTTACCAGTCATTGTTTCAACGCTGCCTTGAAATGCGTGGACAGAGTCCAGAAGCCAAGATGATTTGGATGGACTCCGTCATTCCTGTAGAGTATCTTCAATTTCCAGAAGGTGTCAAAGTTATCAATAAAAGTGACTCCAGCAGAGCTACAGTCTTTTAGCCAGATGTGTAATGCCAGCAGTCTGCTGAATCTTTCACACCCGTGGCCCAACGATGGTACTGGACCTGAAATTATTGGCAGTTTTTTTGAGTATTTTATTGCTAAAATCCGTTCTTTAAAATCCATTTTCAAATGATCCGAGCTAGCCCTCCTGATGTCGTTTGACCCCACATGGACTACGACAGTGTCAGCTCCCGGCATCTGTGGTAGAACAGTCAGAAGCAGCCTTGTTATGTCTTGTACTCGTGCTCCTGGGTAGCACAGGGTTTTGGCCTTGGGGACCGATATGTTTCTCACCATAGAGCTGCCTATGATGACAGCTGATGATGTTGAATGGGCATGTCTCTCAAGCAGCCTCACGGTCTAGTGAGCTCCGAGGATCTGAACTCGAGGTAAAAGCCACCGGAGAGGGAGACAGAGCCGAGGACGAAGACGCAGGTACCTCCGGATCTGATCTTGAATGGGAAGCCACCAAGGACGAAGGCGCCAGAACCTCTGGATCCAGAGCGGCAAAGCTGTTTCTGGTCTGTGTCAGTTCCAGGCTCAACATTTCCATGGAGACCCCCGTTGCCAGAGGATGCCTTCTTCAACTTCCACGGCGAGTGACGTACCTCCTTGGCTGGTTGGTTGGGTCGAGATCAGCTTCGTTCTCCAGGGAAGGGGGAGACCCCTTCGGGGATGGATCCCTGCCTAGCACCAGCCAGTCGGCTGTGGAGAGCCGACACGGCTGCGGTCCACCAGACCAGAGCGGCGTCCGGTTACTGGGGTGGAAGTGAAAGAAAAAGTAGGTGGGTGTGGGTTCCCCAGTAGCTTATGTAGGTTTGCTACTTGCTTGCTAAGAGTAGCTTTTTCGCTCCTGTAGTCCTCAGCAAGCAAGCAGTTGCTACATTGAAAGTCAGCGCGGTCCACATTGTCCAGGAACAAAGCAAAGTAAACACAGCTCCTGCAATGCTGGAAACATTCAATAACGGACTCCATTTGAGACCGCCGAGCCAACTAGGCTAGCTGGGCTTTCGCGTCTCTCTCCCTATACGGAATCTGGCAGGATCCCGGGACAGATAGCAGCGCTCACAGAAATTTTGACCAACTGAGCCGCACGATTCAAAATAAAATAAAAGTATATAAAAACAGCTTTAAAACCGAGGTCTTAAATTTAGGTTTCAGCGTTCGACAGCATTCAACAACAACAAACATACGTCGCACTCTGGTGACGTGCTTTCATTTTAGCAAACTGCCATGTGGAGTTTATCTTTGACTGACTAGAGAGAAGATACACCAGCTTCGCAATCTTTAATTATAGAAAGACCAAGACAGCTAAACAATTGAAATATTCCCCCTGCAATTAGAATGATACTGTGATATCCTGTTGGCTATTGTCCATGCCTTGCTGCACAGCAAATTTGAGATCAGAATTTTAACACTCACAGTGTAAAATGTAACACTTTCTTAGAAATTACATGTGACCCCCCGAAATATTGTTAAACTAACACTTTTCAAAGTAACACCCCTGTGTTGGAGTTTTGGATCCGTAACACCATGGGTGTTGCAAATGCCAACTTAAATTACACTTTATTAAAGCTGATGATGTTACACTTTTTTAGTGTTAGGGAATAACACATGTGGTGTTACAGTATTTTTGTGGGGGGAGGGGCAACATTGTAGGTTGTAAAGTCTTATTTGCATATTTCCCAGCATGCCTTTCAAGTGAATGTCACAGATATGGCTGTGTTTGTTTGTGACAGAGACATGGTTGTTGCATTCAATAACTTCTAGTCCTAAAGCCTTTACCAAGTGAATGCCTAAGTGAATGTGTTTGAATTCAAAGTAAACCCTTAATGGCCATATATTGTACATTTCACAAAGCCTTTACTTATGGCCTAATTATCCTACATTTTGTGGTCTGGAAATGTTGTCTCATGGTCCACATCAGACCTCCAAGTCACAATATGCTGCTTTATGAAGTGATTAGTAATTCCTGTCGGATATCCAACAACTACAATAGTTTATCACCCACAAACTGCATTCCGAATGACTGATGGAGGTCTTGATAACCAAGCCTACCTAAATCATCTAAACTGGATGAACCATCTCAGTAACAGGTGTAATAAACTCAACCCCTTACAGATTGGATTAGTTTATAAAAATGTAAGTTATTTGTCTTTGTATAGTAATAATAATAATATATAATACATGCATCTGTGCATGCAGAAACATGCATATATTAAAACTATTCTAAAAATCTACCTGCAACAAAGCATTCTGGGAAGAATGACAATGAGGCCCCTCCCACGTCTTTTTCACTCAAAGAGTTAACGTAAATGAACTAACACAGTCGAGTAACAACAACACCACAGTGTTGATTCCACTGTAATTTAAATAACACTTCATTTATTCAGTGCACGTGGAGTCAATTTCAATCCCACTGGTGTTAGCCCCACTAGAATCAACACTGAGATATAACACTCAACACTTTTACCTTTAAACCGAGATTTTAACACTTGCAAATTTGCTGTGTGCCTTGCTATTGTAGACAGAAAATCAGCAGACCTTTCTGAAACAGTCACAAAAAAAGTGACAGCTTTAATTGGCAAGTATATTTTGGGAAACAGAATGACATTAAAATGCAACTGTAGATGTGGGTTTTGGAATGAAACATGCATGATGATCACTGTCTTTGTTCTTCCTTGGCTTGATCATCTTTTTTCTACTCATAAATCCTCATACATTTGATATACTACTGTGGCCTACACACATTGTTTGAAACAAATGAAAATATACCATATATGGCAACTTCAAAGTTAAACTGGCATTAAAAGTACATCATCAATTTAACAAATCACTCTCGAATCAGCAATATGCTGGGCCTCAGATTCAGAAAGCCCACTCAAATCAACAAAGCTATGGCTTTATATAGAGCCTTTTATTGTGAGAGTTATGTCAAAGGAATTTATGTTTCTAAATATAGGGTTCTGGTTATACTCTAGCTCCAAGCAGAGGAATGAGCCACTGCTAGAGGCTAACATGGGAATAAACACACTGCAAACACACCCAAAACAATGATCTGAAGGCAAAGCTAATTTTACTGCCATAATACCCTGTGGTTTATCAATGTTAAGTATTATGTCTTGATTCTGTAGTACTCAGATACACACAGGGGGATTCTGTCCCTGTCCTCTCATTCTCTCCCCCTCCCTTCAATTCAGAAGCAAAAACAGCTCATTAACATATGTATGGGTCTTGCAACCAACTCTGATGACAATTGATAGTGAGAGAGTGATGTTCCTTCTCAGAGCACCATCGCTCTGCCATTACTCATTCTGATTCTCAGCTCTCTCTGCACTCAACGGGATGATTCCTGTCACTCTTGGGGTATTTATATCAAGCATAAATACCCAGACACTGCATTACAGAGACATATTTGATGAAACTGAAGTGCCAAGCAGAAGCAGGAGATGCTGGAGCCATGCTCGGTGCTCTGTGGGAGAACTGAAGGCATCACATAACTGGAATGGCCAACGTGAGGATGACACTGTCCGTTTGTCATCGACCCTGTGATTAGATCAAGGTGAATAAGAAGGAATGTGGCGTTCAATCAACACCGCTATTTATGATCTGCCATTTTGGGTTATTGCACACCGGACGTCAAGACAACCTATATAAGGATTTTCCTCATGATATGACATTAACGCAATATTCCCTTTATTCCCAATATTCCCTTTTCTGATGAATAATGTGCTTTCCTGGAATATCGTGCTAACACTCCCCCCTCTCTCCCTCCCCACCCCTCCCCTCCCACTGTGGATCCATCCAGTCAGAAGCCTGAGTGTAATCTCAGAAGTTGTGTCTTAATATGGCCTCTCCTCTCGTCCTCCTCTGCTGAAGGGTCCCTCCACAGCGTGAGGCTGTCCATGGAGAGTAGGCAGATCCACAGACGCACAGCATCTCTCTCCTCTCCTCAGTCCTTTATTGTGTCACTCCTCTCAGATGCTCCGGCGGCTAATCAGGCGCCATGGGGATAATAATAGGTCCTTCTCGTGTAAAGGATACGGGGGAGCTGATTTCTATGGAGCTATTAAATCTTCCCTGCACTTAGCGTCTCCTCAGCTAATAAACACTGACAGCTGTGGCCTAATGGTCCAGCCGCCAGAACTCACCACAGCGCCCGCCGCACAACAATTAATTACCAATTTTGTGGGGCTACAGGTTCTTGTCAGGGAGCCCTTTCCTTTTTAAGGGGGCATTGCTGTTTTTCCCATTTGAAGAGAAGCAGTTAAAACCTCATTTTTTATTTGATTAGATGGGGATTGGATATGATACTGCGCACGTGTGAAAAAGGACTTCATTCAAACTGTTAGGTCTCTTGAAACATAAATAAGCATGCTTGCTGAGAATGTCACAATTACATTAACAGACTGGGTATAGTCATGGCTGAATGTTGGTGGTAACAGATCTGTACATATCATTTTGTTATTAGCGTGCCCAGCTCAGTGTAAATGACCAGCGCCCCAGAGGGAGAATGGATGCTTCAGACCAATGCTTCATCTCCTTCAAGCAGCCCATTCCCTGTTCCCTCTCTCGTCTTCATTCACACAAATTGCTTAACATAAAATAGCCTTTTTTTCATATCAAATAGTAAAACTCAATACAAAATCCTTGTACCCATTGCAGAATGTGAAAATAATAACAACATAAATCAAGAGAAGTTGACAATATTGTAGGAGCAAGTAGCATCATTAWATTAAGTTAACAGGGGCTCTATCTCCAGATGCCCAGACACTCAGTAAATCCTGATGCGCACGGATGGAATGTCTGTGACAGAAGGTATGAAATCCATTGTAGGGAGCAGGGGGCTTGCTGGATGAGAGAGATTTATGCTGTGTTATACAGACTGCTAACTCTATTAAGGTTAATTGGGTTGGGGCTGCTCGACTCTTCATCCTATCAGAAATATTATAACCACGCAGAGAAAGGTAACGCAGTAAGGATATTTATTGTTCCCTACAGAGCCTTCAGACACATGAAAAAGTCACTGTGTTCAATAGGAAGAACTGCGATTTAATGTCCTGGCTGGGTTGTAAAGCAAGGCATAAGGWTCAGTTTGTGTAGTATCCAGAAAGCTACTATTCATGCTTAGTTAACAGGTTTTTTTTGATACTGGGGAAAAATACACATCATTTAAGAAATAACCTAACAGCCTCTAGCAAGACCACTGAACAGTGAACACTGGGGGTAATTGGTGTTCCAAGTGCCAATCACCCACTAAACACAACCTTGGCTTAAAGTAGACAATTACCGTATCTGTAAAGTTAGGCTAACAAAAGCCCAAATGAAACACAGTAAAATGACATGTGAACACTGCACGAGACAATAGAGCGCTAGTCCAACAGTCATCTCGGAGCCAGCTGATAAGTGAAGTGTATTATTTAAATACCAAAAGGTGAAGTAGAAGAAGAGGAAGAAGAATCTCCTTGGCTCTTCAGCTGTCTCCTCCCAGTCTCTGTGTTGATGCATGTGAAATAATGGCCTACAATTTACCCTGACTCGACAGCTTAAATATGCCTTCCTCACACTTGTTTTGTTATTGTCAACTGGCACTGAGCTCCAGAGTAAGATTTGAATAGTGTTTGTATATTTCGCAGGCAGGGCTTTTTGCATGGCTAGTGTTGAAAGCACACTGTAGTATGAATATGTGGTGGTAATGTTCTGGTAAAATGTTTAAAATTGAGTGTAATGTACACAGATTTCAAATAATTGTGTTGTTTTCTCTGATCCCAGTGGATTTRGGCCCTCCTATTAAAACGGCTACAGTACATTGTGTAAGGAGAATGAGCTGAGAGTTTGGAGAATGAGAGGTTGGTGACGGCCGGGCACCTCCCCCAGGTTAGAACAAGTACATCATTAAATATGGACAGAGGGTCAGGGGAATCCTGCATGCCAGTGTTGCTGCTGTGTTCTGTTCTCTCTGCCTGCCTTATGTATTACACTTTCTATTAGCCCCCAGATTTATGTATAGCAAATTCCCCCAAAGGCATATTTGGCTGATTGCAACACCTCCTTTTAATGGGGTTGACTGAGGCATTGGAATGCAGTGGTGGTGATCACTCGGCTGCTTTTCAGTAGAGGACATTCCAACAAACAGAGCTCCAAAACTAGATTGACATAGCCATGGTCCTGTATCCCCAGCCAAAAGGCACTGCAGTAAAATGTGTTTTGAAGAACGGGCCAGCCCGGTTGGAGAGAAAGCAGCAAGGAGCCCCTGACTGTTGCAGTCTATAATTACACTTGTCTGCTCTATGGAGAGGAGAGAGTTAGCACTGGCCCCATGGGGAAGACTTACCCGGTTGGACATCTATAACACTGGTCTGTCTCTCAGTGGGGAACAGGACCTTTGGGGGTCTGGTTGTGAGGAGAGCTGCAAAAGAACAAGCACACATTGAGAGGACAGACAGGGGGGAGAAAATAAACATATTGAAGATTATACAGCTTCTCTTAATGACTAATGTTGACAAGATCAGTAATCCATGCAAATAGAATAGAGCTGTTTCAGTCCCAGCAAAACTCTTCCACAAACATAATTTACAAATGTCATTATATATGTTGACAAGATCAGTAATCCATGCAAATAGAATAGAGCTGTTTCAGTCCCAGCAAAACTCTTCCACAAACATAATTTACAAATGTCATTATATGATATACTGTAATCACTTAGCCTGTGGGAGCCCTAGCAATGAGTTTGATCATTTTAAAACAAGATTATGTATCTTTAATTCTTTTTAAAGATTTGAGTACACACACACACACACACACACACACACCACACACACACAACACACACACACACACACACACACACACACACACACACACACACACACACACACACACACACACACACACACACAACACACAACACACACACACACACACCCACACACACACACACACACACACACACACAATTTCAGTCTGAGACACAGTAGAAGATGTGTAAATTAGAACCACTTTAGATCTCAAGAGACTTGCATTACCAGGACAGTTAGCAGAGTGTGGGATACAGAAGTGAGCTGAATAATCGTGGGCCACTTTGATAATGTAAAAACTCTGTGGATTAATTACATAAAATCATCTAGAGATATGCTCTAAAAACATGTGAGCGCACTGAATTTATTTGATATCCTGGAGTTTAGTTAAGAGCAGTGAAATGTATCGTGTACTTTAGAACATACCCTGACAAATGTACATTATATAAGATACAATATTTAAAAGCTGGCTGCACCTCATGGTATAGGGTTAGCTGGAGTATCTTTAGTGAAATATCATGACGTCAAACTATCATGTCTACAGTTTGAGGGAGCATAACACACTCTTGTCTTGGTGTATTGGTGATTGAACTGTATAGGTGACAGAACTGTATTGGTGACAGAACTGTGTTGGTGACAGAACTGTATAGGTGACAGAACTGTATAGGTGACAGAACTGTATTGGTGATTGAACTGTATTGGTGACAGAACTGTATAGGTGACAGAACTGTATTGGTGATTGAACTGTATTGGTGACAGAACTGTATTGGTGACATAACTGTATAGGTGACAGAACTGTATAGGTGACAGAACTGTATTGGTGACAGAACTGTATAGGTGACAGAACTGTATAGGTGACAGAACTGTATAGNAGAACTGTATAGGTGACAGAACTGTATAGGTGACAGAACTGTATTGGTGACAGAACTGTATTGGTGACAGAACTGTATAGGTGACAGAACTGTATTGGTGATTGAACTGTATAGGTGACATAACTGTATTGGTGACAGAACTGTATAGGTGACAGAACTGTATTGGTGACAGAACTGTATAGGTGACATAAYTGTATTGGTGACATAACTGTATTGGTGACACAMGCCTACCAGATGAGCTAAACTACTTCTACTTCTTGCTTTGAGGCAAATAACACTGAAACACGCATGAGAGCACCGGCTGTTCCGGACGACTGTGTGATCACGCTCTCCACAGCCGATGTGAGTGAGACCTTCAAACAGGTCAACATTCACAAGGCCGCAGGGCCAGACGGATTACCAGGACGTGTACTGCGAGCATACGCTGACCAACTGGCAAGTGTCTTCACTGACATTTTCAACCTCTCCCTGTCCGAGTCTGTAAAATCATTTTTTTTAAGCAGACCACCATAGTCCCTGTGCCCAAGAATACGAAGGTAACCTGCCTAAATGACTACCGATCGTAGCACTCACATCTGTAGCCATGAAGTGCTTTGAAAGGTTCGTCATGGCTCACATCAATACCATTATCCCAGAAACCCTAGACCCACTCCAATTTGCATACCGCCCTAACAGATCCACAGATGATGCAATCTCTATTGTATTCCACACTGCCCTTTCCCACCTGGATAAAAGGAACACCTATTTGAGAATACTATTCATTGACTACAGCACAGCGTTAAACACCATAGTGCCCTCAAAGCTCATCAATAAGTTAAGGACCCTGGGACTAAACACCTCCCTCTGCCACTGGATCCTGGACTTCCTGACGGGCTGGCCCCCAGGTGATAAGGGTAGGTAACAACACACCCGCCATGCTGATCCTCAACACAGGGGCCCCTCAGGGTTGCGTGCTCAGTCCCCTCCTGTACTCCCTGTTCACTCATGACTGCACGGCCAGGCACGACTCCAACACCATCATTAAGTTTGCCGATGACTCAACAGTGGTAGTCCTGATCGCCAACAACGACAAGACAGACTATAGGGAGGAGGTCAGAGACCTGGCCGTGTGGTGCCAGAAAAACAACCTCTCCCWCAACGTGATCAAGACAAAGGAGATGATTGTGGACTACAGGAAAAGGAGGACCGAGCACGTCCCCATTCTCATGGACGGGGCTGTAGTGGAGCAGGTTGAGAGCTTCAAGTTCCTTGTTGTCCACATCACCGACAAACTAACATGGTCCAAGCACACCAAGACAGTCATGAAGAGGGCACGACAAAATCTATTCCCCCTCGAGAGACTGAAAAGATTTGGCATGGGTCCTCACATCCTCAAAAGGTTCTACATCTGCACCATCGAGAGCATCCTGATGGGTTGCATCACTGTCTGGTATGGCAACCGCTCGGTTCCTGCCATCCAGGACCTCTATACCAGGCGGTGTCAGAGGAAAGCCCACAAAATTGTTGAAGACTCTAGCCAGCCTTGTCAGAGATGTTCTCTCTGCTACCGCATGGCAAGTAGTACCGGAGCGCCAAGTCTAAGTCCAAGGGGCTTCTAAACAGCTTCTACCCCCAAGCCATAAGACYCCTGAACATCTAATCAAATGACTATTTGCACTGCACTATATACAGGGGGTACCGGTACAGAGTCAATGTGCGGGGGCACCCCCCTCTTTTACGCTGCTGCTACTTTCTATTATTATCTATGCATAGTCACTTTAATAACTCTGCCTACATGTACATATTACCTCAATTACCTCGACTAACCGGCACATTGACTCTGTACCGGTACCCCCTGTATATAGTCTCGCTATTGTTATTTTACTGCTGCTCTTTAACTACTTGTTACTTTTATTTCTTATTCTTATTCATATTTTTTAAACTGCATTGTTGGTTAGGGGCTTGTAAGTAAGCATTTCACTGTATTCTGCGCATGTGACAATTTGATTTGAAGTCTGAACTTTCAAAGCCAATTTAAACTGTCAGAATATTACCTATGGTTAATGTAATCCTTGTATAATACAAGACAAATGTGCAGCATGAAAAGCTTAAATCGCAGTTGCACTGAATATAAAAATGACTGTATTGAATATAAAGTGCAAAGTCGGTGAAAATATTGACTCCGCATTCACTRTATACACAACCACTAATGATATAAAGAGCAATAAGGTTAGCTTGTTCTGCATATCTGGCAGAGTGCAGTTAACTCTACCCATTCACCAGGAGACTCAGAGTAACCTTCAACTCAAGGACAGAGAAAAAAATGGTATGTTATGAATTTTATTTTATCTTTTTGGCCACCATTTAATTTGGTCTCTCCATTGTATGAGGGATGAAGCTGGGACCCCTCATCCATCTTGGGGAGGACAGCCGCAGCTTTAGCATTCAAATGAAAGCTATCATTCTTGTCAAGCAAGGAGCCAGAGAGCACACATGCCTGCAGACCCATAGCCACTTAATATTCTCCATCCGGCAGGACAACCCTCACAGGACGCCGGSCCTTCCCGGCCCCTCTGCAGCCCCTGAGCTCATGTAGGTCACCTCGGCCGGACCCCTATCTGCGGCAGCACCTTGCTCCTGAGAGCTCAGCCCCCTCAGCTCAGCGGCCCAAGAGATAACACTCCAACACACAAATGAAGTATTAACATATTGTACATGGCCATGCTTAGGCCTATTAATAATACTCTTCAAAGGGAATGCATCAAACAGTGTGGCTATTGTATGGGAATGTTCTGAACTTTTTATTTACCACTGCAGTTTGGTACTGCACATCTGCAAATTCCCATGCAGAGTTCTGCTCATGAACTTCAAAGTAAGCAACCCTGGGCTGCTCTGAGGAAAGTCCATATGATCATTGCTTTCTTTATCATAGTACTTAGCATGTTTTGCTTTTTAAAGGAGGGGTAAAATTCTCAAATATTATGTTATTTAAGATCTAACAAATCATTTCCACCCGGTTGCACTATTTACCACCCTGTCTGTTTCCCTTCATGGATTTTCAGTGCTCCTGTTGCAATATTCAGTATGCTTGTTAATATCCACTTTGCTTGTTAATATCCACTTTGCTAATGAACTACAGCGAGATGCTGAGCTTTCTTGTGTTGTAAATGGATTCAGAGTTACATTTTCATTGGAAATAACACTACTGGAGCAGGTTGTGAAATATTTCCTTCAGAGCAGTAACGTCTGTGATGTTTTCCAATGGCCCTCTGAAAACATGCCAGCGTATTATCACAGGTACTTATTGTGTAAGTAAAGTGGTCAAACAATATAGGATATCTCAAAGGACAGGAATATAAAATACAGGTATTGGGTCTGTGTGAATGGTTCTCTGCTTTTAGAAGGTAAATTCATTAACCCTTCCATTGTTTAACACCTAATTTGAACTGCAAATGTCCCAGTTACCCACTGATATGTGTAAAAGGACAAGCAGAAACGTTGTGTTTTGGAGCTTAGACACAGAGTGAGTAGAGGCTGTGTTAGTGTCGCATCTGATWGTCTAATCAGAGCTGTGTATCATTTGAGAGTGTATTGAAACACATTGACACTGATCATTGAACTTATTTCTGCTTGACATACATATCCGGATTGATGTGTGTTGCTTGTTAATAAATTATATATCCATTTTTGAAGACATACACATCCGACTCCACTTCGTAATAGTCCCACTCCCCAACAGCAGTCTTAGCATCCTCTTGAGTGCAATTGCATCAGTAATGTGTAGTCTGAAGGTATTAGCACCCCTAATACCCATGTAGTTAGACCTACTAATACCCATGTAGTTAGACCTACTAATACCCATTTAGTTAGACCTACTAATACCCATTTAGTTAGACCTACTAATACCCATTTAGTTAGACCTACTAATACCCATTTAATTAGACCTACTAATACCCATTTAATTAGACCTACTAATACCCATTTAGTTAGACCAACTAATACCCATTTAGTTATACCTACTAATACCCATTTAGTTAGACCTACTAATACCCATTTAGTTAGACCTACTAATACCCATTTAGTTAGACCTACTAATACCCATTTCAGACAGAATATGTGGTATGTTACCTATAAAAAAAAAATTATATGACCCCCTTTCAAAGGGACCCCGCATTTACTTATTTGCAGGTATACATACCCCTTTTACACAGTATTCAACATTATTCTGACCTCTGGACATAGACAATTATTTTATTGGGTTCAGCATTCAAATGTGCTTATTAGTGGCTGGTGTTACCTAATMTGCTTCTATTGTATTTGTAGAAGTGGTAGGGGGAATACTTTGAAACAGTTACATTGTTTCTGTCTTTGTCAGGTTATACAATCTGCTAGGATGGGATTTTACATCCACAGAGATCTAGAGAACAGCATATGTGCTTGTTTGATACAATCTTGCTACAGACATCAAAACACCAATGGACAAAGAACAACTTCTCCCAAATATGTCTACAAAGGTACCATTGTGCTTTGCGAAATTTCTCCTCCTCAAGAATATATTACATAAAGTTAAACTACTGAATAGATCAACTTGCATTTTTCTTGTTCCGACAATGTTCCAATACCGTGTGGACTTATTTTATCTACCTTGTCTGACGTGTATCATTTAGACAATGGTTGAATATCGGCKCTGAGGACATACAGAAACTCAGATAAAGCTCAACATCTCCAAAAGTTTTGAATCAAAGCTATTAAGATTTTTTTTTGCRGTCACCTGCTTTAGGCGAGGTATGATCACCCTTGACGAGTTGCCATGGAAATGAATCCCTTATCAACTTATAGAAGTGTCATTAAATAAATTAAAAATCACATTCTCCAACCCCTCCAGTTATCCTGGATAATTACTTAATCTCTATTTGTGAGAGTGGCCCCTGGTCTCCTGTTGGACTGGGCTGTGGGGAGGTCTCCTGTGTGGATTGAGATAGTAATGAGGTCATTCCAGGCACTATGGGGGACTGGCTACTCCACAGGTGGGTGTAGCGCTCACATTCCATTAGGCCAAGCGTATGCACATCGCTCCTCACCACGTCCTCAAATTAGAGTCCTAATCAGCTGCATTCAATGTCATTATCCTTCGATGTGAACACAAGCTGCTAACAGACAAACAAAATGACACGACACAAAATAAAACAAAGGTGAAGTGATTAGTAATGGTCAGTGTCCCTGTGAGAGAGAACTGCCTCAACCAGAGGCATCCAACCCACAACAAACTCAGCACCAGCACAACAACATTATAAAGCATCCTCTCYGCAGAAAGATGTCTTCATCATTTATTTGTTGAATAAAAAATCTCACTACGACAAGAGGGGTACTTGTTGACACTTACAGCCAGTTTACAGAGTATTCCTCAAGCGTAACATATTCCAAGCAGATGGCAAAATTGCCTTTAAAAGTTCAATGCAGCCATTATTTTTATCTCAATATCAAATCATTTCTGGGTAACAATTAATTACCTTAATATGATTGTTTTCAATAAAAATAAACAAAAATAGCTTCTTAGCAATCAAATTTCAATCAATCAATCAAATGTATTAATAAAGCCCTTTTTACATCAGCAGATGTCACAAAGTGCTATACAGAAACCCAGCCTAAAACCCCAAACAGCAAGCAATGCAGAGGTAGAAGCACAGTAACTAGGAAAAACTCCCTAAAAAGGCAGGAACCTAGAAAGAAACCTAGAGAGGAGCCAGGCTCTGAGGGGTGGCCAGTCCTCTTCTGGCTGTGCCGGGTGGAGATYATAAGAGTACATGGCCATTAAGGCAAGATTGTTCTTCAAGATGTTCAAACGTTTATAGATGACCAGCATGGTCAAATAATAATCACAGTGGTWGTAGAGGATGCAACAGGTCAGTACCTCAGGAGTAAATGTCAGTTGGCTTTTCATAGCCGAGCAAAGGGCAATTTCTCAAGCAAGAATTTTGATAGAACTGTGTGGGAGTGGTCTGAGTGGGAAGGGGAAAACTGCAAATTAGTTGTTATTGGCAGAGAGGKCTGGAACTGTCTTTCTTATTGGTCTATTAACTAATTCACCGCATGGTGATGTCACCACGGAAGGCCAAATCTCCATCCCACCAAAACAGGCTGAAATGTCAGGCGGCCTTTTCAAACAGCTCTTACACTAAAAGGGCATTATCATAATTTTCACAATTTCACAGAATTGTTACAACCTCATAGTGTGGAAATGCATGTATAYGTAAAACACAGGGAAAAGCATGTTTTTGACTGTACTGGGCCTTTAAAGTGACTTGTAGTAATCTTTCAGAGATGAAAAGGGATTGAACTGATGTTCCTTGGTTGATGTGATGCGAACTCCTGCTTGCTTCTTGGATTTAATTAGCAGAAGTACCATTATTACCCTGGTCAAGTAGCTAGTGATCAAAAGACGGTTATTGATTATAAAAAWTATTACCTTGGAGGTTTAGGGGCCTTGTGTGACTAAGCTTGTGTTGTCCTACAGTAAGTATTTAAGCTGTAGGGGAGAGCTGTGACATGGCAAACWACGGAGTTCAAAAGAACATGTGACCACAGAGCCACACCGACACCATAGATGTTATCACACCAAGACCAAATAGTTGATCACACTGTTACATCTATCAGAAGATAGAGCACACACTTATGTGGATATGATTCACATGATAAAATATACAATATGTATGTGTATAGCTAGGGTTGCAAGATTTGGGTCACTTTCCCAAAAATCCTGGTCAGTGGATTCAGGATTTCCAACTTATTACCTCCTG
Source organism: Salvelinus sp. IW2-2015 (assembly GCF_002910315.2). Lineage (NCBI taxonomy): Eukaryota > Metazoa > Chordata > Actinopteri > Salmoniformes > Salmonidae > Salvelinus > Salvelinus sp. IW2-2015. The sequence continues at coordinate 92,604 of NW_019957570.1, forward strand.
ATTCTGGTAAATCTTGGAACAGGGGTTTCAGGAAAACCTGGGAATTCTGGGAACGTTTCCAGAATTTGGCAACCTTATATACTATAGCCTTTAATGTTCACTGACCATGTTCACTGACCAAAAAACTCTGGTCCTTAGATATGGTCACCCAGAAATGACCTGTTAATATTTTATGAAGCTCTACGTCACATACTATGAAAACTCAAACAATCAATAAAGCTTTATTTGGCGAGACGTTTAGTTGAGTGCATGCATGGAGAGGGTAATGAATGGGCAAGCATACCTTCGGGACATCTTAATGACTAATTGAAGATGCCACGAACTACTGTATGTAGCTGACAGTTCCATGGATTCACTACACAGTCCTCTACCTGTATCTCTGTGGAGTACTGTACATCTCTGTGGATAAAACAGAAGGGACTGTCATAGTAATTTCTCCATAAGCATGGGTTTTGCAGGCACTTAATTTAAKAGTTCAAGTACTGTAGGATTCCATGATGATATTGGGAGATTAATCTCTCTCTCTCTCTCTCTCGCTCTGAAATTATTGTAAATCTCCATCTTGTTCTTGCTCATTTTATTTCCCTCTCATCATCTCTTTCTCTCCTTTCCTTTTCTCTCTCTCTGAAATAATTATACATCTAAATGGACTAACAAGTCCAATTCATATTTCTTTAGCCTGTAAAACATTCATATTCATTTTTACATTAGTCTGTGCTAATAGGAATCTCAACATCATGTTTGTGTACCCATCATTAAACATCATACAAAGTCTGAGCAACATTATTTAGATGTAATAAAACAAAGAACTACGTATTTCTCTCAGCATTTTAACTACAACTCTTGTTAGGGACAATGCTCATTATACACAACAAACAAACAAAGTGTATTGAATGGGTATAACATAATGACTTCTATTATAGTCATAACCACTTCCTCTCTCCTTCATACTACTACCATGTCCTCTCCCATTCATAATACTACCATGTACTCTCCCATTCATAATACTACCATGTACTCTCCCCTTCATAATACTACCATGTACTCTCCCCTTCATAATACTACCATGTCCTCTCCCCTTCATACTACTACCATGTCCTCCCCTTCATACTACTACCATGTCCTCTTTCCTTCATACTACACCATGTCTCCTCTCGCCTTCATACTACTGACCATGTCCTCTCCTTCATACTACTACCATGTCCTTCCTTCATACACTACCATGTCTCTCTTCATACATACTACCATGTTCTCTCTTCATACTACTACCATGTCCTCTCCTCTTCATACTACTACATGTCCTCTCCCTTAACTACTACATTCTCGTCCTTCATACATATGTCCTCATCCTTCATACTACTACCATGTCCTCTCCCCTTCATACTACTACCATGTCCTCTCCTTCATTACTAACTACATGTTCTCTCTTCATACTACTTTACAGTCCTCTCCTTCATACTACTACCATGTCCTCTCCTTCAACTACTACATGTCCTCTCTCTACTCATCTCTCTTCATACTACTACCATGTCCTCTCCTTTCATACTACTACCATGTCCTCCTCACTTCATACTACACCATGTCTCTCCCCTTCATACTATTACCATGTCTCCCTTCATATACTACCTGTCTCTCCTCCTTCATACTACTACCATGTCCTCTCATACTACTACCATGTCTCTTTCATACACACATGTCCTCTCCCTTCATTACTCCGACCATGTCCTCTCCCCTTCATACTACACCTGTCTCTCCCTTCATACTACTACCATGTCCTCTCCCTTCATACTACTACCATGTCCTCTCTCTTCATACTATACCATGTCCTCTCCTTCATACTACTACCATGTCCTCTCCTTTCATACTACTACAATGTCCTTCTCCTTCATACTACACATGTCCTCTCCTTCATACTACTACCATGTCCTCTCCTTCATACTACTACCATGTCCTCTCCTTCATACTACACATGTCTCCTGTTCATATACTCATGTCTCTCTCACTTCATACTAACCATGTCCTCTCCCCTTTCTACTACTACCATGTCTCTCTCCTTCATTACTACTACCATGTCCTCTCCTTTCATACTACTACCATGTTCTCTCTCCTTCATACTACTACCATGTCTCCCTTCATACTACATGTCCTCTCCCTTCATACTACTACCTGTTCTCTCCCCTTATACTACTACCATGTCTCTCCCCTTATACTACTACCATGTCCTCTCCCTTCATACTACTACCATGTCCTCTCCCCTTCATACTACTACCATTCCTCTCCTCTTCATACTACTACATGTCCTCCCCTTCATACTACTACATGTCTCTCTCTTCATACTACTACCAGTCCCTCTTCATACTACTACCATGTCCTCTCCTCTTATACTACTACCATGTCCTCTCCTTATATACTACCATGTCTTCTTCATATCTACATGTCCTCTTCATACTACTACCATGTCTCTCCTTCATACTACTACCATGTTCTCCTTCATACTACTACCATGTCCTCTCCTTCATACTACTACCATGTTCTCTCATACTACTACCATGTCCTCTCCTTCATACTATCTACGTGTCCTCTCCTTTCATACTATACCATGTCCTCCTTCATACTACTACATGTCCTCTCCTTCATACTACTACATGTCCTCTCCTTCATACTACTACCATGTCTCTCCTCTTCATACTACTACCATGTCCTCTCCCTTCATACTACTACATTCCTCCCTTCCTTCTACTACTACCATGTCCTCCCTTCATACTACTACCATGTCTTCCCTTCATACTACTACCATGTCTCTCCCTTCATACTACTACCATGTTCCTCCTCCTCTCACTACTACCATGTCCTCTCCTTCAGTACTACTACCATGTCCTCTCCTTCATACTACTACCATGTCCTCTCCTCTTCATACTACTACCATGTCCTCTCCTCAACTACTACCATGTCCTCTCCTTCATACTACTACATGTCCTCTCCTTCATACACTACTTCCCCATAGTCCTCTCCTCTTCAACTACTACCATGTCCTCTCCTCTTCATACTACTACCATGTCCTCTCCTTCATAATACTACCTTCTTCCTCTTCACACTACTACATGTTCCCTCTCATATACTACATGTCCTCCCTCATACTACTACCATGTCCTCTCCCCTTCATACTACTACCATGTCCTCCTCCTTCATACTACTACATACTACGTCCTCTCCTCTCATACTACTACATGTCCCTCCTTCATACTACTACCATGTCCTCTCCTTCATACTACTACCATGTCCTCTCCTCTCATACTACTACCATGTCCTCTCCCTTCATACTACTACCATGTCCTCTCCTCTCATACTACTACCATGTCCTCCCTTCATATACTAAATTGTCTCTCCCCTTCATACTATACATGTCTCTCCCCTTCATACTCCTCCATTTCCTCTCTCCTCATACTACTACCATTGTCCTCTCCTTCATACTACTACCATGTCCTCCCCTTCATACTACTACCATTGCCTCCTTCAACTTATCATGTCTCTCGCTCTTCATACTACTACATGTCCTCCGTCATACTACTACCATGTCCTTCCCTTATATACTACCATGTCCTCTCCTTCATATACTACATGTCTCTCCCTTCATACTACATACCATGCCCCCCCTCTCCTTCATACTACACCATGTCCTCTCCCTTCATACTACTACCATGTCCTCTCCCTTCATACTACTACCATGTCCTCTCTCTCCCATTCATCACTACTACCATGTCCTCTCCCTTCATACTACTACATGTCCTTCCCCTTATATACTACCAGTCTCCCTCTAACTACCATGTCCTCTCCTTCATACTACTACCATGCCTCTCCTTCATTACTACATGTCCTCCCCTCATACTACTACATGTCCTTCCCCTTCATACTACTACCATGTCCTCTCCCCTTCATACTACTACCATGTCCTCTCCTTCATACTACTACCATGTCCTCTTCTCTTCATACTACTACCATGTCCTTCTCCTTCATACTACACCTCTTCATCACTATGTCTCTCCCCTCATACTACTACCATGCCTCTCTCTCTTCATTCTACTACCATGTCCTTCCCCTCTTCTAATTTTTATCCTTATGTCCTCTTCCCTCATACTACTACCATGTCCTCTCTCCTTCATCTACTAATACCATGTCCTCTCCTTCTCCTTATATCTTTATTACTATGTCCTCTCCCCTTCATACTACTACCATGTTCCTCCCCTTCATACTACTACCATGTCCCTCCCTCTACTATACATGTCCTCTCATATATACCATGCTCTCCCTCTCTACTCTCCATATATTCTACACCCATGTCTCTCCCTTCTATACACTACCTATGTCTTCCCTCTTCATACTACTACCATGTCTTCCTTCATTACTACTACCATGTCCTCTCCCCTTCATACTACTACCATATTTGTCCTCTCTCCTTCATACTACTACCATGTCCTCTCCCCTTCTATTTACTACTTTTTATCTATGTCCTTCTCTCCTTCATACTACTACCATGTCTCTCCTCTTCATACTACTCCATTCCTCTCCTTCATACTACTACCATGTCCTCTCTTCACACTACTAATTCTCTTCCCTTATCTATCCCATGCCCTCTCCCCTTATACTACTACCATGTCCTCTCCCTTCATACTACTTACATGTCCTCTCCCTTCATACTACCGATCATGTCCTCTCCCTTCATACTACTACTGTCCTCTCCTTCATACTACTACCATGTCCTCTCCCTTCATACGTACTACCATGTCTCTGCTTCATACTACTCATGTCCCTCCCTTCATACTACTACCATGTCCTCTCCTTATCACTAATCCTCTCCTTCCTACTACTACTATGTCCTCTCCCGCTTCATACTACTACATGTCTCTCCCCTTCATACTACTATACCATGTCCCTCTCCTTCATGACTACTACCATGTCCTCTCCCTTCATACTACTCCTATGTCCTCTCCTTCCTCTATACATACTCATCCTATCTATCCTATGTCCTTCCCATACACTACCTACACCCGCTCATTCTCTTCCCCTTCATACTACTACCATGTCCTCTCCTTCATACTACTCACAATGTCCTTCCTTTCATACTACTACCATGTCCTCTCTTCATACTACTACCATGTCTCTCCCTTCATACGACTACCATGTCCTCTCCCCTTCTACTAACTACATGTCTCTCCTTCATACTACTACCATGTCCTCTCCCTCATACTACTACCATTCCTCTCCTTCATACTACTACCATGTCCTCTCCCTCTCATAATACTACATGTCCTCCCCTTCATTACTACACATTCCTCTCCTTCATACTACTTACCATGTCTCTCCCTTCTACTACTACCATGTCTCTCCTTCATACTACTACCATTGTCCTCTCCCTTCATACTACTACATGTCCTCCTTCATCATACTATCACCATGCTCTCCCCTTCAAACTACATTTCTGTCCTTTCATACTACTATGTCCTCTCCTTCACTACTACCATGTCCTCTCCTTCATACTACTACCATGTCCTCTCTTCATACTCTCCACTGCCTCTCTCCCTTCATACTACTACATGTCCTCTCCTTATATATACCATCGTCTCTCCTTCATACTACTACATGTCCTCTCCCTTCATTACTACTTACCATCTCCTTCATACTACTACCATGTCCTCTCCTTCATACTACTACATGTCTCTCCTATATTACTCTCTCCCCTTTCATACTACTACCATGTCCTCTCCTTCATACTACTACATGTCCTCTCCTTCATATACTACCTGTCCTCTCCCTTCATCCTACCATACCTTCTCTCTCTTCATTATACACCATGTCCTCTCCTTCATACTACTACCATGTCCTCTCCTTCATACTACTACCATGTCCTCTCCTTCATAACTACCATGTCTCTCTTCATATACTACCATGTTCTCTCCCTTCATACTACTACTCCATGTTCCCTTCCTCATACTACTACCATGCCCTTATACTACTATGTCCCCCCTTCATACTACTACCATGTCCTCTCATTCATACATACTACCATTCTCCTTCATTACTTACATGTCCTCTCCTTTCTTATACTACTACATGTCCTCCCTTCATAACACTACCATGTCCCTCTCCCTTCATACTACTAACCATGTCTCTCCCCTTCATACTACTACCATCATCTCCTTTTCATACTACGACCATGTCTCTCA
>NW_019957570.1:98849-112027 GCF_002910315.2 Salvelinus sp. IW2-2015
CTCTCCCCTTCATACTACTACCATGTCCTCTCCTTCATACTACTACCATGTCCTCTCTCCTTCATACTACTACCATGTCCTCTCTCCTTCATACTACTACCATGTCCTCTCTCCTTCATACTACTACCATGTCCTCTCCCCTTCATACTACTACCATGTCCTCTCCCTTTCATACTACTTCTATCCACCCCTGAATTTGCATGCACAACTTTCTTTGGTAGCAGGCAATGCGATAAAATATTCACCAACCTCACAAGTAAGCTGACAGTACAGTTTCAGTTCAGGCTGATGACCATGTTACAATGCATTGGATGAGAAGATGGCTGATGACCATGTTACTAATGCATTGGATGAGAAGATGGCTGATGACCATGTTACTAATGCATTGGATGAGAANAGAAGATGGCTGATGACCATGTTACTAATGCATTGGATGAGAAAGATGGCTGATGACCATGTTACTAATGCATTGGATGAGAAGATGGCTGATGAGTGATAAGAACTGAAAGCACACTTCAAAAACTGCTGGAGAACCTGGGTCCTCGCTACATGGAAAAACAGTTTGTCAAATTGACGTATAAAGTGCTTTTTGCATTTTAGCTAACCCTAACTCTTTTCCTAACCTTAAGCTAATTCTCCTGCTGCTTAAATTCTCCTGACCTGCAACGAAAAAAATAATTTCTGGTCAATTCTGTCATAAGCTATATCCCATAGCCAAGAGACTGAGGCTCAAACCAAAACCCCTGCAGGATATTAGATGGCGCTATGGAGAGTAGCAGTGTAGTACAACATTCCAAACACATACAGAATTACATAGGATCAATATTTCCCAAGTTAATGGAAACACTGAAAACAGCCAGAAGACTATTTCATCAGAGCATGTAATGAGAAGAGATTTAGCTGCTGTGCTCATAAAGTCCACCAAACAGCAGCCTTATCATGCAGTCGCATTAGTATCAGGCCCCTAAATAATTCCATCAGGAACTGGGAGCTTCACAGGTCTGCCTGGCGACACACACATTACCCTCCACATACATTCATCTTGAACGTTACCTGATAATGATTTCTACTGAGGAAAACCAAATATGCAATGTCTTTACATTCACCACAACACTTTATCATTATAATGGTTACAGAATTCAGCAAACATCTTTCTCCTGGGCCGAGCTCGCTTTGCCCATCGAAATGTTGGGACATAATCATAGCTCTGATCATCTGTTTTCTAATGGAAATGTATCCTGCAAGAGACAAGCTTTCCTTCCTCTGTAGTGTGGATAAACTTTCCTTTCAGGCCTATCCAGCACCAAGAAACAAACTTAGTCACAAATCAATACAGAATGTACATACTTCATTGAATGAAAGTTGGAGTAGAGACCAGAGAACATCCTTCTGTTGCTGGTCTAACATGCGAGCCCCCTTTGAGGGAACCCCTAACACTGCCACATGTTAGGGCTGGAGACTGGGGATGGATGTGTGGAGACTGATGATGGCTGTGTGGAGACTGGTGATGGCTGTGTGGAGACTGCAGACTGGGAGTGGTAGGATGTTACAGTTGGAGACTGGGGATGGCTGTGTGGAGACTGGAGACTGGGAGTGGTAGGATGTTACAGTTGGAGACTGACGATGGCTGTGTGGAGACTGATGATGGTTGTGTGGAGACTGGTGATGGCTGTGTGGAGACTGGAGACTGGGAGTGGTAGGATGTTACAGTTGGAGACTGATGATGGCTGTGCGAAGACTGGGGATTGCTGTGCGGAGACTGACGATGGCTGTGTGGAGACTGACGTTGGCTGTGCGATGGCTGTGCGGAGACTGACGATGGCTGTGCGGAGACTGACGATGGCTGTGTGGAGACAGACTGGGGACTGGGGGTGGCTGTGTGGAGACAGACTGGGGACGGTAGGTCTTGTCAGTCATTGTGACAGGCCTATCTCTCAGCCTGCCCATGGAGCACAGCAGTACACAGACGTCCACTGGGAAGCCACTGTTGAGAGCCAGACAGGCCCATAGGCTGTCTGGAGATGGAGGGAAGAGGGAACCGTGAGTCAGGCTAAAACAATACATGTACTGGAGATTTTTAAAGATTTTAACTAAGTATAAACTGATCTCAGTTTGTCTGTAGCATGTGATTGGTGGCAGCCAACTTTACTTCAGCTTTAAAGTAATACATTGAGGAGGGAGTTGATACTACCCTCAAGAGCTTTGAAGAGCTGAACCTCTGGAGCTGATACAACATCCATAACATGGGCAGCTGTTGGCCCCTTCATTGGGGAGGAATGGCTGGAATGGAGTACATGGAATGGTATCAAACACATCAAAGACATGGTTTGCATATGTTTAAATACTATTCCATTACAGACATTTTTATGAGCCATCCTTCCCTCACCAGACTCCTGTGACATAGGTCACATTGATGTAGCATCAAACTATCGAGGCTGATGGAGAGCAGTCCTGCATCTACAGTATATGTCCTTGTACCTTTCCACATTTTAGCAGACACTCTTATCCTGCATTATGTACCAGCCACGTAAGAGCCTGGTAGGGAGAGGTCCTGGTGCTGCTGTACTGGACTCTCACTACTGTAGCTATAAATATGATATCATTATGATAGAATAACTTTGTCTACTGTAGCTATAAATATGATATCATTATGATAGAACTGACTGTCACTACTGTAGCTATAAATATGATATCATTATGATAGAACTGACTGTCACTACTGTAGCTATAAATGATATCATATGATAGAGACTGACTGTCACTACTGTGCTATAAAGATATTCATTATGATAGAGACTGACTGTCACTACTGTAGCTATAAAGATGATATCATTATGATAGAGACTGACTGTCACTACTGTCGCTATAAATATGATATCATTATGATAGAGACTGACTGTCACTACTGTAGCTATAAATATGATATCATTATGATAGAGCACGACTGTCACTACTGTAGCTATAAGATGATATCATTATGATAGAGACTGACTGCCACTACTGTAGCTATAAATATGATATCATTATGATAGAGACTGACTGTCACTACTGTAGCTATAAGATGATATCATTATGATAGAGACTGACTGTCACTACTGTAGCTATAAAGATGATTCATTATGATAGAAACTGACTGTCACTACTGTAGCTATAAAGATGATATCATTATGAATGAGACTGACTGTCACTACTGTAGCTATAAAGATATCATTATGATAGAGACTGACTGTCACTACTGTAGCTATAAAGATGATATCATTATGATAGAGACGACTGTCACTACTGTAGCTATAAATATGATATCATTATGATAGAAACTGACTGTCATACTGTAGCTATAAATTGATATCATTATGATAGAAACTGATCTCACTACTGTAGCTATAAATATGATATCATTATGATAGAAACTGACTCTCACTACTGTAGCTATAAATATGATATCATTATGATAGAGACTGACTGTCACTACTGTGCTATAAGTTGATATCATTATGATAGAAACTGACTGTCACTACTGTAGCTATAAAGATGATATCATTATGATAGAGACTGACTGTCACTACTGTAGCTATAAATATGATATCATTATGATAGAGCTGACTGTCACTACTGTAGCTTATAATAATATATGTTTTATGATAGAAACTGACTGTCACTACTGTAGCTATAAAGATGATATCATTATGATAGAGACTGACTCTCACTACTGTAGCTATAAAGTTGATATCATTATGATAGAAACTGACTGTCTACTATAATATAAGATGATATATTATGATAGAAACTGACTGTCACTACTGTAGCTATAAATATGATATCATTATGATAGAGACTGACTGTCACTACTGTAGCTATAAAGATGATATCATTATGATAGAGACTGACTGTCACTACTGTAGCTATAAATATGATATCATTATGATAGAGACTGACTGTCACTACGTGTAGCTATAAAGATGATATCATTATGATAGAGAACTGACTGTCACTACTGTAGCTATAAAGATGATATCATTATGATAGAAACTGACTGTCACTACTGTAGCTATAAAGATGATATCATTATGATAGAGACTGACTGTCACTACTGTAGCTATAAAGATATCATTATGATAGAACTGACTGTCACTACTGTAGCTATAAAGATGATATCATTATGATAGAGACCTGTCACTACTGTAGCTATAAATGATATCATTATGATAGACTGACTGTCATACTGTAGCTATAAATATGATATCATTATGATAGAAACTGACTCTCACTACTGTAGCTATAATATGATATCATTATGATAGAAACTGACTCTCACTACTGTAGCTATAAATATGATATCATTATGATAGAAACTGACTCTCACTACTGTAGCTTATAAAGTTGATATCATTATGATAGAAACTGACTGTCACTACTGTAGCTATAAAGATGATATCATTATGATAGAGACTGACTGTCACTACTGTAGCTATAAAGATGATATCATTATGATAGAGACTGACTGTCACTACTGTAGCTATAAAGATGATATCATTATGATAGAAAACTGACTGTCACTACTGTAGCTATAAATATGATATCATTATGATAGAGACTGACTGTCACTACTGTAGCTATAAGATGATATCATTATGATAGAGACTGACTGTCACTACTGTAGCTATAAATATGATATCATTATGATAGAAACTGACTGTCACTACTGTAGCTATAAAGATGATATCATTATGATAGAGACTGACTGTCACTACTGTAGCTATAAAGATGATATCATTATGATAGAGACTGACTGTCACTACTGTAGCTATAAATATGATATCATTATGATAGAGACCGACTATCACTACTGTAGCTATAAATATGATATCATTATGATAGAGACTGACTGTCACTACTGTAGCTATAAATATGATATCATTATGATAGAGACTGACTGTCACTACTGTAGCTATAAATATGATATCATTATGATATAAACTGACTGTCACTACTGTAGATATAAAGATGATATCATTATGATAGAGACTGACTGTCACTACTGTAGCTATAAAAGATGATATCATTATGATAGAGACTGACTGTCACTACTGTAGCTATAATAATATATATATTATGATGGAGACCGACTGTCACTACTGTAGCTATAAAGATGATATCATTATGATAGAGACTGACTTTCAACTACGGTAGCTATAAATATGATATATTTGGATAGAGACTGACTGTCCTCAGCTGGCTCCAGGTGGAGGGGAGAGCCGATGGGAGGTAATCGCAGGAAGGGTCCCACTTCTCTGTGTATGGACTTTACAAAAGAGTTATATTAGAACAGGAGGAAAAACAGACTTGGACAGCACCCATTTTCCCTTTAGGGGAGTCTAGGCTACCCCCCACCCCACGGAGCCCAGATATAGTGTGAGTAGTGTTCTGGTGGAAGCCTGTGCCAATACCTGGCTTGGTACCTCTGGCACTCTGCTTCAGCCTCCAGAGCATACTGTACCTATCACACCTATCACTAGATACAGAGACAATGGAGACTCTGTTGGAGACGCTGCAGACCGTTTTGCAGACGAAGCGGGCAGTGCTGTATTCTTCAGCTAGAGCAGCTAAACTCTTTAGGCTGGGAGCTGAGACAGAGGTGGAACATTTCCTAAAAAAATACAATATTAGCTGCATAGGAATAACAATCTGCTTAGGCAACATCCTTCACTGACTAGACAAAGGATGTGCCTCTCTCTCTTTCTGTGGTGATTTCCTCTTAAAATAGCAGAGTGAGTGAAGTTGGTACTAGTGTCAACACTTGCGCTCACTCAGGCAGAATACACTTTGATGCATTCTAACGTTGTAGACAATGTTTTATGGAGCAGATGATTGGATACACATGCTGTGTCAAAAAGAAAACAATAATGTCATAAGAGAGGTGTTAGGGTGGAAATCTGAAATAATTAACCGCTCCCTCAAAACTTGAGACATCTGTCACATTGTGTTGTGACACAAAACTGCACCTTTTAGAGTGGCCTTTTATTGTCCCAAGCACAAGGTGCATCTGTGTAAAGATAATCTTGTTTCATCAGCTTCTTGACATGCCACACCGGTCAGGTGGATGGACTTTCTTGGCAAAGGAGAAATGCTCGCTAACAGGGATGTAAACAAATGTCTGCACAAAATTTGAGAGAAATTTGGAAAATTTTGCGCTTATGGAAAATTTCTGGGAGCTTTATTTTAGCTCATGAAAAAATGGAACAAACACTTTACATGTTTATATTTTTGTTCAGTATGTAAACAGATTGACCAAATCTGATCAAATATCTATTTCAGACAAATACATGGCTATGTATCATACGATAGGAAAGTTGTTATTACAACAGGCCACTGAAATCATCAATCAACTTATTGTTTTTCCCAGTTGGAAAGCTGTGAGGTGTTGTGTCTATGGGAGATGATAGATACTCTAACCTTGTTATCCGGCACCCGGGTTAATCTTCATTACATTATCCTGAGATTCCTTTGCAAAGCATGGCTTCTAGAGCGGCACCACTGCAACCATAGATATGGGATTTAAACAAATGACCCTGTGTTGGAGGGTGTGATTTCACACAACAAGTTCTGTGTGCTTCCTTACAGGGCTTAGGAAAGGGTAGGGCGGGTATCTGGCCTAAACCCAACCTCACTCAATGAGCTGAGGCTGCCAGGGCAGTGGCACTTCTCACACCTCATCAAACAAATACCCTAACGATGGAGAGAGAGGGAGAGAGGCAGAGAATGAGAGAAAATTAAAGGAGAGAAAGAGATGAAAAAGTAAATGAGAGAGGGAAAGAAAGAGAAGAAAGAATAAGAAAGAGGGGAAAAAGAGAGGGAGAATAAACAAAAAGAGACTATGAATGCATAACAAGTCTGTTGTTCCTGTACGTACGCCAGCAGATGACAGTGTGTCTCCTCTCCTCAGTAAACAGACGGGAGTCATTTTTTTGTCAGAAAATGATATAAGATGAATACCTCACTTCTGCGTGCCACTAAGTGAAAAATGGGATGGTAGCGGCAGGGCCATTAGAAGAGTGTTATCACCACATTACAGTTCCAATAGAGGGGGAAATGAGTCCCATTAGAGGAGAGGACACTCATTGGCTGACCTGGCTCCTTCTAATCAAAGTTCCAATAGAGGCCAAGGACCAGGTAATAGTCAAACACACCTCAAACAGCCCTCCTGCTTAACGGAAAAGTTATTGTATTTACAGAATGGAGTGTCATCAACACGTCTAGTTCTTGATAGAAGGATAACAAAGAGATTGGTTACAGTAGCACGGTAGCTCTCTACAGTAGCACAGTAGCTCTCTACAGTAGCACGGTAGCTATCTACAGTAGCACGGTAGGTCTTTACAGTAGCTCTCTACAGTAGCACAGTAGCTATCTACAGTAGCACGGTGGCTCTCTACAGTAGGACAGAACTCTCTATAGTAGCACAGTAGCTCTCTACAGTAGCACAATAGCAATCTACAGTAGCACGGTAGCTATCTACAGTAGCACGGTAGGTCTCTACAGTAGCACGGTAGGTCTTTACAGTAGCTCTCTACAGTAGCACAGTAGCTATCTACAGTAGCACGGTNCGGTAGGTCTCTACAGTAGCACGGTAGGTCTTTACAGTAGCTCTCTACAGTAGCACAGTAGCTATCTACAGTAGCACGGTGGCTCTCTACAGTAGCACGGTAGCTCTCTACAGTAGCACGGTAGCTCTCTACAGTAGCACGGTAGCTCTCTACAGTAGAATGGTAGCTCTCTACAGTAGCACGGTAGGTCTCTACAGTAGCACGGTAGGTATTTACAGTAGCTCTCTACAGTAGCACAGTAGCTATCTACAGTAGCACGGTAGCTCTCTACAGTAGCACGGTAGCGCTCTACAGTAGCGCTCTACAGTAGCTTGGTAGCTCTCTACAGTAGCATGGTAGCTCTCTACAGTAGCATGGTAGCTCTCTACAGTAGCATGGTAGCTCTCTATAGTATCACGGTAGCTCTCTATAGTAGCACAGTAGCTCTCTATAGTAGCACAATAGCTCTCTACAGTAGCATGGTAACTCTCTACAGTAGCGCTCTACAGTAGCTCTCTACAGTAGCATGGTAGCTCTCTACAGTAGCACGGTAGCGCTCTACAGTAGCACGGTAGCTCTCTACAGTAGCACGGTAGCTCTCTACAGTAGCTCTCTACAGTAGCGCTTTACAGTAGCACAGTAGCTTTCTACAGTAGCATGGTAGCTCTCTACAGTAGCTCTTTAGAGTAGCACAGTAGCTCTCTACAGTAGCACAGTAGCTTTCCACAGTAGCTGTCTACAGTAGTTGTCTACAGTAGTTGTCTACAGTAGTGCAGTAGCTCTCTACAGTAGATCTCTACAGTAGTGCAGTAGCTCTCTACAGTAGCGCAGTAGCTCTCTACAGTAGCGCAGTAGCTCTCTACAGTAGCAGAGTGATAATAGATACCGTATTAGAGTACAGTACAACATGTTTACAGTATAAGTGATTACATAAGTGGACTTTTTCTTCCTGGCCTCCAGAGCAGACTGCCTGCCTCGTTCTCAGCCTCTGGGCCTTGTTGTTTTTAACCTGAACTGCTCTGGTAAATATCCAGCCCTGCTGTATACATGAATGGAAAGGTATTATCTAGGTTGTGTTGTCTCAGGTCAAAATAAGAAATGTAAATGGAATCCCCCAGAGGTTGGAGAGATGTGATTTTTTTTGTTGCTAGAGGGCAATGCAAACTCGCTCCCTCCCTGTTCTGTTGCAAATGGCCGGGGCTGTTTCTGCTGCAGGAGGTGGTTTATCTTTAGATCCAATATTCTTGACCATATTGAGTGAGTGTCTTCACCAGACATGCTGAGGCGGCAGAATGGCAGCTTTATGGCTCTGTCACATGGGGTGCAATTTCTTCTCCCAGTAACAGCTAGCCTATCATCAGGCCTTCACCAATAGACACACACATACATACACATCCCCTCACACACACAAGCAACAACCCTCATCCAGCAAATGCATAAATAAACATGTACACCCCCCCCCCCCAATAAAAACACCACACACCTACAGATGGCGGATCTTATCTTGATCACTCTTTTGTCTTGGACAATCTTTCTGCTGCATCAGGAAATTCAAATAAGCCTAGTGAGTCCCTGAAAATGAGCAGTTCTCTTTCTCTCCATGCAGGGGCAGTCGAGTCATTGGGATCAGGGCTTGCTATCAAATTAATTGCCTCTCTTGCTCGCTCAAACGCTAGGCCTAGGTCCTATTACAGGGCAATTCAAATGTACAAAAATGTATCTGAAATGCAGCCATACACATCAACAACGGTCATTTTATATAGCTTAATAACATACGATTGACATTGGTCTCCACTAGGCTATGACATACAAGTGTATCCTAAGGTCATAATTGAGTTCCATTGTGGCCTGAGGTGGTTTAGCAGTTAGGGCCACTACTTTCAGCGCACACATACACTGAGTGTACAAAACACATGCTCTTTCCATGACATAGACTGACCAGGTGAATCCAGGTGAAAGCTATGATCCCTTATTGATGTCACTTGTTAAATACACTTCAATCAGTGTAGATGAAGGGGAGGAGACAGGTTAAAGAAGGATTTTTAAGCCTTGAGATAAAAGATTTAAGTGGCTTTGAACGAGGTATGGTAGTAGGTACCAGGCACACCGGTTTGTGTCAAGAACTGCAAAGCTGCTGGGTTTTTCCACGCTCAACAGTTTCCTGTGTGTATCAAGAATGGTCGACCACCCAAAGGACATCCAGCCAACTTGATACAACTGTGGGAAGCATTGGAGTCAACATGGACCAGCATCACTGTGGAATGTTTTCGACCCCTTGTAGAGTCCATGCCTCGACGAATTGAGGCAGTTCTGAGGGCAAAAGGTGTTCCTAATGTTTGGTATACTCAGTGTATAGGCATACCGTTTGATTTCGGCCCACGCCCTTCTGACAAAAATAACTCCCGACTGACTTGATTTATTTAAACATTCCAAATATGGACATATATTTTACCCCTGATCTTGATAATAAATGACCATACCAGACACTGTTGGATAACATAAATAGGAAACTAATAACATATTACATTTCCTTTCATATAAAGTGCCACATTAGATTTGCCATGGTAAACGAATAAATACGTTATTTCTATTGTACGAAATTCTTGTCAAATAGATAAATGGCCCTTAGTTTGTTAACAAAGGACTAAATTGTTCTGATTACAACACCAACCAAAGAGCTAAATTGTTCTGATTACAACACCAACCAAAGGACTAAATTGTTCTGATTACAACACCAACCAAAGGACTAAATTGTTCTGATTACAACACCAACCAAAGGGCGAACATATCTTGGTTGCAAGCAAGACAAATATTAAAGTAGCACGACGTCATTAAGGGAGCGGTAATGTAGGAGGACAATAAATGGTCCCTGTCTGGGTGAATTTAGAGCGTATTGATGGTTTAACGAGACATCAACTGGCAATAGTCTAGCACCATCGATGGTTGCAATAGGCCTCTTGTTATTTGATTATATTCCAAAACATTCTGTAGGCTACCTGTTAGCCTATCCATTGTCACATAACGAAAGGTTTGAAAACCCATAATAGGCAACTGTTTGTGTTTCCCTGGCTGAGTTGATATGGTGATTTGGACCATCAGTTGATTTACAGATATAAGCCTACTGTAGAATGGTAAACTTTCCCTAGGGTGAGGAGTAAGTGTCACACATCCTCCAATTTACTCAACAGCTACCCTAGCATTGAGCTGAGTGCAGTCACTAGGCATCACTGTAAAGCATGTCACGCTGCTTGCTTAGCGAGTAACACTTCCTCTCGATTCAGACCATACCTGGCACGAATTGGGAACCTCTTACTTCCTAGCACATGTGACTGCCCTCCTGAAGCATCTTACCAGTCGGCGCAACGCGAAAAGTCAGCTATTCACTGGAGCAAGTGGGGACACTTCAGGCTAAGGAGTAAGTTAACACGGGGGCCTGGGAGATTGTATACATATGTATATATATATATACAGTGGGGAGAACCAGTATTTGATACACTGCCGATTTAGCAGGTTTTCCTACTTACAAAGCATGTAGAGGTCTGTAATTTAAAATCCAGGTAAATCACATTGTATGATTTTTAAGGAAATAATTGGCATTTTATTGCATGACATAAGTATTTGATCACCTACCAACCATTAAGAATTCCGGCTCTCACAGACCTGTTAGTTTTTCTTTAAGAAGCCCTCCTGTTCTCCACTCATTACCTGTATTAACTGCACCTGTTTGAACTCGTTACCTGCCATACAGTTGATGTAAATAGTATGTCCCTACAGTTGATGTAATAATCCATACAGTTGATGTAATAATCCATCAGTTGATGTAATAATCCTAACAGTTGAATGTAATAATCCATACAGTTGATGTAATAATCCATACAGTTGATGTAATAATCCATACAGTTGATGTAATAATCGCATACAGTTGATGTATAACATACAGTTGATGTAGTAATCCATACAGTTTGGATGTAATAACCGATAAAGATTATGTAATAATCCATACAGTTGATGTAATAATCCATACAGTTGATGTAATAATCCAATACAGTTGATGTAATAATCCTATAGTTGATGTAATAATCCATACAGTTGATGTAGTAATCCATACAGTTTGATGTAGTAATCCATACAGTTGATGAATAATCTATATAGTTGATGTAGTAATCCATACAGTTTGAAGTGTAATAATCTATATTAGGTTGATGTAATAATCCATATAGTTGATGTAATCTAATAGTTGATGTAATAATCCATATAGTTGATGTAATAATCTATACAGTTGATGTAATAATCCATATAGTTGATGTAATAATCTATATAGTTGATGTATAATCTATATGTTTATGTAATAATCCATATAGTTAGTAATAGATCTATATGAGTTGATGTAGATAATCCATATAGTTGAATTGAATAATCTATACAGTTGTATGTAATAATCCATATAGTTGATGTAATAATCCATATAGTTGATGTAATAATCTATATAGTTGATGTAATAATCCATACAGTTGATGTAATAATCTATATAGTTGATGTAATAATCCGTACAGTTGATGTAATAATCTATATAGTTGATGTAATAATCTATACAGTTGATGTAATAATCTATATAGTTGATGTAATAATCCATACAGTTGATGTAATAATCTATATAGTTGATGTAATAATCCGTAAGTTGATGTAATAATCTATAGTTGATGTAGTAAATCCATACAGTTGATGTAATAATCTATATACGGTTTGATGTAATAATCCATACAGTTGATGTAATAATCCATATAGTTGATGTAATAATCTATATAGTTGATGTAATAATCCATAACAGTTGATGTAATAATCCACATACAGTTGAATCGTAATAATCTATATAGTTGATGTAATAATCCATACAGAGTTGATGTAATAATCCATATAGTTGATGTAATAATCTATATAGTTGATGTAGTAATCCATACAGTTGATGTAATAATCTATATAGTTGATGTAAGGTAATTCTATACAGTTTGATGTAATAATCTATATACGTTGATGTAATAATCCATATAGTTGAATGTAATAATCGTTATACAGTTGATGTAATAATCCATTACAGTTGATGTAATAATCTATATAGTTGATGTAATAATCCGTACAGTTGATGTAATAATCTATATAGTTGATGTATTAATCTATACAGTTGATGTAATAATCTATATAGTTGATGTAATAATCCATACAGTTGATGTAATAATCTATATAGTTGATGTAATAATCCGTACAGTTGATGTAATAATTATATAGTTGATGTAAGTAATCCATCAGTTGATGTAATAATCTAATATAGTTTGATGTATAATCCATACAGTTCATGTAATAATCATATAGTTTGATGTAATAATCTATATAGTTTTTGATGTTCAGTAATAAATCATGTACATAGTTGATGTAATAATCCATACAGTTGATGTAATAATCTATATAGTTGATGTAATAATCCCATACAGTTGATGTAATATCATATAGTTGATGTAATATCAGTTATGAATAAGTATATATGATGTAATAATCCATACAGTTTGATGTAAATATCTATATATTAGTTGGATGTAACAGACA
>NW_019957570.1:115799-118109 GCF_002910315.2 Salvelinus sp. IW2-2015
TATGGATTATTACATCAACTGTATGGATTATTACTGTAGTTCCATGTTTCACAACATCAACTGTATGAATTATTTCTGTGGTTCAATATTTCACAACATCAACTATATGAATTATTGCTGTGGTTCAATATTTCACAACAGCTTGAGCCAACCTGTGAGTGTTTGCTGGCTCTCTTTAATGGCGATCATGTATTATTAATTATATTGAACTCAAGTGAGCGATTTCAGGATGAGTTTGGAATTTCTTGATGTATCGAAATGAGAGTGAGAAAATTGAAGTAATTAATAAATGAACGACAGTGCACTGAGTCACCCCTGGCTGATGAGAAGATGAAACAGTGTTGAATGAAGACTCTGTGTTGCAGCTGACAGGTCTGGTGGGACCTGTGTTGCAGCTGACATGTCTGATGGGATCTGTGTTGCAGCTGACAAGTCTGTTGAGATCTGTGTTGCAGCTGACAGGTCTGTAGGGATCTGTGTTGCAGGCCAATAACACAATAAACAAGTCAATGACACAGTAGAAAAAAAGAAAGTATATATACAGTCTGTGCAAAAGGCATGAGAAGGTAGGCACTAAATAGGCCATAGGAGCGAATAATTACAATTTAGCAGTGTCACGTTCCTGACCTGTTTTCTGTTTGGTTTTGTGTGTTGGTTGGTCGGGGCGTGAGTTTGGGTGGGCATTCTATGTTGTCTGTTTCTATGTTGGTTTGGGGTTGCCTGGTATGGCTCTCAATTGGAGGCAGGTGTTTGGCGTTCMTCTAATTGAGAGTCATATTTAGGTAGGCTGTTCACAATGTTTGTTTGTGGGTGGTTGTCTTCCGTGTCAGTGTTTTGTCGCACCATACGGGACTGTTCGGTTTGTTTTGTTCATTCGTCATTTATGTGTAGGCTATTTTCTTGTTCGTTCGTTCTGCGTGTGTTATGTCAGTTCGTCGTACTAAGTCTGTCTACTTTCGTTTTGTTATTTTGTTAGTTTATTCAAGTATAGTTTGTTTCGTTGTCTTGTAAATAAAATTCATCATGTATTCACAACCCGCTGCGCCTTGGTTCGATCACTACTCCTCCTCTTCTTATGAAGAGAGAGAGGAACGCCGTTACAAGCAGATTAACACTGGAGTGACAAATGAGCAGATGATGATGTGCAAGTAGAGATACTGGTGTGCAAAAGAGCAGAAAAGTAAATAAAATAAAAACAGTATGGGGATGAGGTAGGTAGATTGGGTGGGCTATTTACAGATGAACTATGTACAGCTGCAGCGATCGGTTAGCAGGCTCAGATAGCTGATGTTTAAAGTTGGTGAGGGATATAAGTGTCCAACTTCAGCGATATTTGCAATTCGTTCCAGTCACAGGCAGCAGAGAACTGGAAGGAAAGGCGGCCAAATGAGGTGTTGGCATTGGGGATGATCAGTGAGATATACCTGCTGGAACGTGTGCTACGGGTGGGTGTTGTTATCATGACCAGTGAACTGAGATAAGGCAGAGCTTTACCTAGCATAGATTTATAGATGACCTGGAGCCAGTGTCTGGCGACGAATATGTAGCGAGGGCCAGCAGACTAGAGCATACAGGTCGCAGTGGTGGGTGGTATAAGGTAATTTGTAAACAAAACGGATGGCACTGTGATAGACTGCATCCAGTTTGCTGAGTAGAGTATTGGAAGTTATTTTGTAGATGACATCGCCGAAGTCGAGGATCGGTAGGATAGTCAGTTTTACTAGGGTAAGTTTGGCAGTGTGAGTGAAGGAGACTTTGTTGCGAAATAGAAAGCTGATTCTAGATTTTGGATTGGAGATGTTTATTATGAGTCAGGAAGGAGAGTTTACAGTCTAACCAGACACCTAGGTATTTATAGTTGTCCACATATTCTAGGTCGGAACCGTTCAGGGTGGTGATGCTACTAGTCGGGCGGACGGGTGCGGGCAGCGAACGGTTGAAAAGCATGCATTTAGTTTTACTAGCGTTTAAGAGCAGTTGGAGGCCACGGAAGGAGTGTTGTATGGCATTAAACCTCGTTTGGAGGTTAGTTAGCACAGTGTCCAAGGAAGGGCCAGAAGTATACAGAATGGGGTCGTCTGCGTAGAGGTGGATCAGGGAATCGCCCGCAGCAAGAGCAACATCATTGATATATACAGAGAAAGAGTCGGCCCGATAATTGAACCCTGTGGTACCCCCATAGAGACTGCCAGAGGTCAGGACAACAGGCCCTCCGATTTTACACACTGAACTCTGTCTGCAAAGTAGTTGGTGAACCAGGCAAGGCAGTCATTAGAAAAACCGAGGCTACTGAGTCTGCCGATAAGAATA
>NW_019957570.1:118124-130055 GCF_002910315.2 Salvelinus sp. IW2-2015
AGGTCGATGAAGACGGCTGCACAGTAATGTCTTTTATCGATGGCGGTTATGATATCGTTTAGTACCTTGAGCGTGGCTGAGGTGCACCCATGACCGGCTCGGAAACCGGATTGCACAGCGGAGAAGGTACGGTGGGATTCGAAATGGTCAGTGATCTGTTTGTTCACTTGGCTTTCGAAGACTTCAGATAGGCAGGGCAGGATGGATATAGGTCTGTAACAGTTTGGGTCTAGGGTGTCAGCCCCTTTGAAGAGGGGGATGACCGCGGCAGCTTTCCAATCTTTAGAGATCTCGGACGATACGAAAGAGAGGTTGAACAGGCTGTAATAGGGGTTGCAACAATGGCGGCGGATAGTTTTAGAAAGAGCGGGTCCAGATTGTCTAGCCCAGCTGATTTGTACGGGTCCAGGTTTTGCAGCTCTTTCAGAACATTTGCTATCTGGATTTGGGTGAAGGAGAAGCTGGGGAGGCTTGGGCGAGTAGCTGCGGGGGGGGGCTGTTGGCCGGGGATGGAGTAGCCAGGAGGAAGGCATGGCCAGCCGTTGAGAAACGCTTATTGAAATTTTCGATTATCATGRATTTATCAGTGGTGACAGTGTTACCTAGCCTCAGTGCAGTGGGCAGCGGGGAGGAGGTACTCTTGTTCTCCATGGACGTTACATTGGAGCTACAGAATGCAAATTCTGCTTGAAAAAGCTAGCCTTTGCTTTCCTGACTGACTGCGTGTATTGGTTCCTGATTTCCCTGAACAGTTGCATATCGCAGGGACTATTCGATGCTATTGCAGTCCGCCACAGAATGTTTTTGTGCTGGTCAAGGGCAGTCAGGTCTGGAGTGAGCCAAGGGCTATATCTGTTCTTAGTTCTGCATTTTTTTTAACGGGGCATGCTTATTTAAGATGGTGAGGAAATTACTTTTAAAGAATGACCAGGCATCCTCGACTGACGGGATGAGGTCAATATCCTTCCAGGATACCCGGGCCAGGTCGATTAGAAAGGCCTGCTCGCAGAAGTGTTTTAGAGAGTGTTTGACAGTGATGAGGAGTGGTCGTTTGACAGCGGATCCATAGCGTATACAGGCAATGAGGCAGTGATCGCTGAGATCTTGATTGAAAACAGGGTAGGTGTTATTGGAGGGCAAGTTGGTCAAGATAATATCTATGAGGGTGCCCATGTTTACGGATTTAGGGTTGTACCTGGTGGGTTCCTTGATGATTTGTGTGAGATTGAGGGCATCAAGCTTGGATTGTAGGACTGCCGGGGTGTTAAGCATATCCCAGTTTAGGTCACCTAACAGAACGAACTATGAAGCTAGATGGGGGGCGATCAATTCACAAATGGTGTCCAGGGCACAGCTGGGAGCTGAGGGGGGTCGGTAGCAGGCGGCAACAGTGAGAGACTTATTTCTGGAGAGATTCATTTTTAAAATTAGAAGTTCGAACTGTTTGTGTATAGACCTGGAAAGTATGACAGAACTTTGCAGGCTCTCTCTGCAGTAGATTGCAACTCCTCCCCCGCTGGCAGTTCTATCTTGACGGAAAATGTTGTAGTTGGGTATGGAAATCTCAAAATTTTTGGTGGCCTTCCTAAGCCAGGATTCAGACATGGCAAGGACATCAGGGTTGGCGGGGTGTGCTAAAGCAGTGTGTAAAACAAACTTAGGGAGGAGGCTTCTGATGTTGACATGCATGAAACCAAGGCTTTTTCGATCACAGAAGTCAACAAATGAGGGTGCCTGGGGACACGCAGGGCCTGGGTTTACCTCCACATCACCCGAGGAACAGAGGAGGAGTAGGATGAGGGTACGGCTAAAGGCTATCAAAACTGGTCGCCTAGAGCGTTGGGGACAAAGAATAAAAGGAGCAGATTTCTGGGCGTGGTAGAATAGATTCAGGGCATAATGTGCAGACAGGGGTATGGTGGGGTGCGGGTACAGCGGAGGTAAGCCCAGGCACTGAGTGATGATAAGAGAGGTTGTATCTCTGGACATGCTGGTTATAATTGGTGAGGTCAAGCACAGAGAAAATGGTCACGTTCGCAAACTGCCCTGGACTTCCTCCCTTGGTCTCACTCCTTTGGTTAAACAGCCACTATTTTTCAAGACATCACAGAATACAGATGTTGGATCTTAATTTGAGCCAGTTTGCTATAGCAGGAAAATAATCTGACAGTTTCAAAGTGAAAATTACAAACTTCAGAAGCCTTTTTAAACCTAAAAGTAAAAAATATCCTGCATTGCAGAAAATGTATCCTACAACAGGGTGATCAAATTAAGACCCTATATCTGTAGTATTATGCCAACTGGCAGTACAACTGAAGTAATGCAGATAAAAGTAAGGCATATAGCCTCCATGGCAAATAKACATCTGCAGGGATGTTCTGCAAATGAAACCTCTTGTAGTTTAATATCCATGACTATGCAATGAATATCCATCACTCTCAAATCTGTTATACTGTCTCCAGGGCCAAGTTACAAACAGGCTTTACAACAATAGTTTCTGGCACAAAATAGCAAGTCGACAGTTACTGTAAGCAGCATGTTTCTTAGCAACAGACAGTTGTGCAGCAACGAGACAGTTTCTTGACTCAGACAAACCAAGGGTTCCCTTTGAGTCAGTCAACTTCGGTAGAACATATTATGGGTAGTCACTCTTGCGACTTTGGTTGAAAGATCTACAATCACGCCTGACAAGGCCAGTGAAATCTGCGCCTCGCTGGAAGCCCCGCCTTCCACAGGTGATAAGTGTGATGCTCGGATTCATTCCTTTCACCTCGGTGTGAACAGGAATGATGCACATTACTAAAACAAACTTGGAAAATGAGTTTTACGTTGCGCCAACTTAACTGCCCAAAAGTGGTAGAGCGTGCTCACCCCCTGGAAGTTGTGCTGAAGGTTGTACTTGTGCTCCTAAGTTTTCTAATCACAAGCAATGTGTTATTCTTCAATTTGCTGGTGCAATGAGTAAGATGGCTAAGAAAACGACCGAGACGACGATGGCGAAGCCGGGTTCGGAGTTGAGACCATGCCCCCAGTCATGCGGTTATGGCATTTCTCAGAAAGATCCTCACGATCTATGTGTAGTTTGTCTGGGCTTGGAGTACGCTCAGGCGGCCCTCGCTCAAATCAGTCCGTGTGCGCATTGCCACGTACTGCGTACAAACTCCCTGGTTTTCCACAAACATGTAGCATTCTTAAGGAAACTTGGAATTACCGATGGTGACTTTCCTTTCCCGGACACCGGTACCATGGCTGGGACCGAGGTGAAAGAAGCGGAGATTGAGTGGTCGGAGCAAATGTCTTGTCTGCCTGGGAGTGTGGGGTATGCTGTGGCTGCCTGCACCCAACCCGGCTCCTGTGCGCTCTATCGCCGGTTAAGGGAGGCAACTCGAAGAGAGAGGGTGACCAGGTTCAGAGGGTACCCCCCACCGCCTGTGTCTGCCTCGGTCAAGCACCGCTTGCCTCTTTTCCCAGACTTGTTGATGAAGGGTCCGGTGCCACCTCGGTGATCCAGAGTTTGCATGCACCTTAGATGAAGAAGCAGCCCCCCATGCACTTGGCTGCGGTAACCCCAAGAGCGAGAGGCCGTGGCACGGGTCTGAGTGACCAGTGCACCCCTCCACAAAAACATTACTCTGACAACAGTTCTCCCACGTTTTGCAAACAGGGTACTACGTCAGCCATTGTCAGAGCTCCGTATGCTCGTAAAGGGCCCAGGCTTCATGCAGGCTATACAGTCTCCCAGAAGCACAATGCATGTTGGAAGCTTGTCCATGTTTAATGCTGCCCACTCCATTATCCCGTATTCCACGGTGTTCACAGGGTTCAAGGGGTATATCAATCCCCCCAAGGTGAGAGTGACAAGTTGGGTCACTGTCCACAAGGGGGCGCCCCTCTCCGAAAGGTGGCTCATTACCGGGATTCATTGCCGATTCTTGCGTGTAGTTCACTAGACACTGAGCAGTGGTGGAAAAGTACTCAATTGTCATACTTGAGTAAAAGTAAAGATACCTTAACAGAAAATGACTCAAGTAAAAGTGAAAGTTACCCAGTAAAATACTACTTGAGTAAAAGCCTAAAAGTATCTGGTTTTAAATGTACTTAAGTACAGTGGTAGAAAAAGTACTCAATTGTCATACTTGAGTAAAAGTACAAAGTAAAAGTAAATGCTATACATCAAATTCCTTATATTGAGCAAACCAGACAGCACGGTTTTCGTATTATTATTAATTACGGACAGACAGGGACACACTCCAACACTCAGACATCATTTGCAAACACAGTATTTGTGTTTCATGAGTCCGCAAGATCAGAGGTAGTAGGGATGACAAAGTGTTATATTGACAGGTGCCATAATTATGTCCGGCTTTAGCATTCTAAATGTAACGAGAACTTTTAGGTGTCAGGAAAAATGTAAGGAGTAAAAAGTACATTATTTTCTTTAGGAATGTAGTGGAGTAAAAGTAAAAGTTGTCAAAAATATAAATATACCCCAAAAAACTACTTAAGTAGTACAGTCATGGCCAAACGTTTTGAGAATGACACAAATATTAATTTTCACAAAGTCTGCTGCCTCAGTTTGTATGATGGCAATTTGCATATTCTCTAGAATGTTATGAAGAGTGATCAGATGAATTGCAATTAATTGCGAAGTACCTTTTTGAGTTGCAAATTAATTGAATCCCCAAAAAACATTTCCACTGCATTTCAGCCCTGCCACAAAAGGACCAGCTGACATCATGTCAGTGATTCTCTCGTTAACACAGGTGTGAGTGTTGATGAGAACAAGGCTGGAGATCACTCTGTCATGCTGATGAGTTCAAATAACAGATGGGAAGCTTCAAAAGGAGGGTGGTGCTTGGAATCATTGTTCTTCCTCTGTCAAACATGGTTACCTGCAAGGAAACACGTGCCGTCATCATTGCTTTATACAAAAAGGGATTCACAGGCAAGGATATTGCTGCCATTAAGATTGCACCTAAATCAACCATTTATCGGATCATCAAGAACTTCAAGGAGTGCGGTTCAATTGTTGTGAGGAAGGTTTCAGGGTGCCCAAGAATGTCCAGAAATGTCCAGGACCGTCTCCTAAAGTTGATTTAGCTGCGGGATCGGAGCACCACCAGTACAGAGCTTGTTCAGGAATGGCAGCAGGCAGGTGTGAGTGCACGCACAGTGAGGCAAAGACTTTTGGAGAATGGCCTGGTGTCAAGAAGGGCAGCAAAGAAGCCACTTCTCTCCAGGAAAAACATCAGGGACAGACTGATATTCTGCAAAAGGTACAGGGATTGGACTGCTGAGGACTGGGGTAAAGTAATTATCTCTGATGAAACCCCTTTCCGATTGTTTGAGCGGTGTGCGCTACCATCAGTCCTGTGTCTGTCTCTTATACACATCTAGATGTGTATAAGAGACAGACCCTACACAGAGCAGTGTCCCCAATCACTGCCCTGGGGCATTGGGATCTTTGTTTAGACCAGAGGAAAGAGTGCCTCCTACTGGCCCTCCAACACCACTTCCAGCAGCACCTGGTCTCCCATCCAGGGACTGACCAGGACCAACCCTGCTTAGCTTCAGAAGCAAGCCAGCAGTGGTATGCAGGGTGGTATGGGTGGTATTATCTTTCATTTGCTGTATTGGACTTGTGATTTCATGAAATTATATTATATGATATCCCTGTGGCGCTAGGCTAGGCTATGCTAGTCAGCGTTTCTGATGAGGATGATCCCGGATCCGGGAGGGGGGGGTCGGTAGAGGTTTARCAACGTTCTTTTCTGATAAAACTAGTTCATTGCATCTGCCGTGGAGCCCAGTTTCAAAATATGACCACATTTCCCAGCTGCTTGCCGTCGTTTTGAAGTAATCGCGAAAACACAGGCATTTTTCACCCTGCCAGCTCCTATTAGTTCTATTGAGCACCGTGGCACCAACTCGCCTTCCGAACGTTCTATTCCCAGCATATTGTTCAATGTCACAATGCCTGCTTCGCTATTGTTGCCAATGAGACCTGCTCACGTTGTTTTATAGTTAAAATGTAAACAACATAAACAATATATTGGAACTCTGCGGTCTTCCCATTGTTTTCTATTGGGGAAATATAGGCATGTCTGTCTATTTCGCCAAATATCTCGCAATGTGTATATTTCGATTTTTTCAAGTCGGACGCCATTTTAATCAGGAGAATCTCCTCTTTCGAATTATGTAAGCCTGGGCAGCTAGCTCGTTTGTCATTGATCGCTAGACCAGAAATATTCAGAAGTTTTTTTCCCCCCCTACTTTCTCATTATGCAGAAATAAGCACAGCTGACACCATCGAGGTGCGGATGTTTACTTTCTACACAAGTAGTTTTTTTCCAGTTTCGTCCAAAAAACAGATTGTAGTCGTAAAATTAAAAGGGATACCTTATTTTTTGCCATTTAGGCTAAATGGAATTCTAAGCATCACTCCAGTCAAAACAGGCTCTGCGAAATTTCGATTACATTAATTTGCTCTGGGCTCTTGCTAGTGTTCCAGTTTAGCCAACGTTCTTAAGTCGTTTTTCAGCTTTGGGTGAATTTTGACTCGTTCTATTGTCTAGCCTGTAGATAGCCAGAGTGAATTTACAAAAGCACCCGAATGTCCAGTGAGAAAGCAAAACGACTATACCATTTAGCTAAGCAAAGAATGACGGGAATAATCAAGTCAATAAACGTTGGGTAGTTAGATAGCCTATAGCTAATATACTGGCAAGTTTGATGTATAACTACTAACATTAGGTAGCTAGCTAACATACCTGTACATACTGCTGTAATTATATGCTATTATGTCCGTATGGACAGCGTAGCTAACAAATTGTCAGCCAACATAACGTGTAAGGTAACTTATTTGAAAAGTTATTACTTTATTACATTGAGTAGCAAGCTACCCCTTGGTCGTTAGGGCAAATCTGGTCTGTGATAGGAGTTTTTTTCCCCCACACCTATTATTTTTTTCCCACACCTATCCCACACACATCGGCTATTAGACTATTCTTTAGTAAAGGTTGAATAGTCTATTGTTCAGCTATTAGCCCCCCTCCCTAACTTGCAACATATTGTTGTTCCCCTCTCATTCCTTTCCCAGGCCGTGGAAGCTTTATTGCTGGCAAAAGTGTCCATAACTAAAGGTAATTAAACTGTTCTGTGTTCTTTTTCTCCCTTCATCTCTGCCTGTCTTGTTGTACATGTAACCTGTTTCACATGCATTAATTAAAAAACCCTTAAGATGTCAGCTGCTAATTTTCAGATTTAAACCACATAAACACAGCCATTTTCACTGGACTATCTGTTGCTGCCAAGTCATGATTTCCCTGGGGGTTAGCCTTGCAATAACCAAGTGGTGAGACACATAGCTCTCTCTATTTAATTGTTTCAGGTACACTCCGATAGGTGTCTGCGTCACATACAGTATCTTCTATTGACATTATCTTCTATTGTTTGTCCTCAAGCTCACAACTTTTAAAGGAAGAACCACTGTATGGTCATATGGCTAGACACTGCCCCAGTGTAGACGTCTCTATGCCCACTGAATCATCAGCTACTCCCTGTGACCAGGTGGAATGTCCCACGCCACAGGTATGTTGGCATGTGGAGCTGTCCCTGGCTCGGAGTGTGCCAGTGCGTGTAAGAGGGATGGACTGGGAGGCCTTCTTGGATTCGGGAAGCATGGTGTCTCTGGTATGGGAGGAGGTCCTGGCCAACGCGCCCTGTCTTGAGGCGGAAACCGCCGTAGCCTTTATCCACGGGGACACCAAACGCTACCCCACAGCACGAGTCAGCTTCCACACCCCTGCCGGGAAGACCACCTTGATCGTCGGGTTTGTTCCCCAAATGAAGGTACCGGTGCTACTGGGGAGGGACTGCCCCCTGTTCGAGCTTTTGTGGAGGAATGCAGGGCGAGGGAGTGGCCCCGATTAAAGTACGGAGACCGAACAACTCTAATCTCCAAGCACTGGCGCACTGAGACACCCTAGGCGGCGCACTACGCAGGGGAAGGGACGATATTAAGCTATGGAGGCATGGCAAAGCAACCCGGGATTCCTCGTCAGACCGGGGGGGAAGGAGACTCCCCCGATTACCGTCTGAGGCACTTGTTTCAGGAGACCAAGGAGGAAGACACCTGGAGGGGGTTCGAGAGTGATCTGGCAGGAGCCGGATCTAACCAGACCCCCGTCCTGAGTCAAGTTGACGAGCTCCAGAGGTAGTAGTTACGCCAGGTGTTTCAGGAGTCAGAGGGAGAGCACCTGGAGGGGGTTTGGCACAGATTGTCATCCGATCCCGACCAGGAGCGCCCCCTCCCTCGCCCCAACACGCACAACTTCACCCTGTCGGAAGAACTAATGGGCCAATTCGGAACCGCCCAAAACCAGGACCCCGCAGGAAATCCAAGTCCGGGCATACAATAGAACGGCCCAGCCTCGACAGTTTCACCCAGGAGATAAGGTACTCCTCTTCATCCCGGAACACAGGCTCCTGGCTCAGTGGCAGGGCCCATATGTGGTGACAGAGCAAGTCTCCCCGGTCAACTACAGGGTGAGTCAGCCCGGAAGACGGCACCCTCAGCAGATATACCACATCAACCTGTTGAAAGCCTATGTGGAACGAGAGGCACAGGTGCTGATGAGACTTAAGGCAGACCGCGAGGAAAATCCACCAGAAAAGGTGCCTTTTGGCACCCCTCTTACGGCTCCAGCAGACGCGAGACCTTAAAGGTTGTCCACCAGAACTAACAAGTCTTCTCCCCCCTTCCGGGGCAGACCTCCTTGCTCTGCTATTGCATAGCCACTGAGCCAGGGAAGAAGGTCCATCTCCGATCCTACAGGATACCAGAGGCACGCCGGGGGATGGTACAGAAATAGGGGAGGGAGATGTAGAAGATGGGCTCACTGAGCCGTCTACCAGCGAATGGTCCAGCCCAATCCTAGTGGTGCCGAAACCCGATGGGTCTAATCGCTTCTGCAACGATTTCAGAGCCCTCAACACCATCTCCATATCTACAATCACGCCTGACAAGGCCAGTGAAATCTGCCCTCGCTGAAGCCCCGCCTTCCACAGGTGATAAGTGTGATGCTCGGATCATTCCTTTCACCTCGGTTGAACAGGAATGATGCACATTACTAAACAAACTTGGAAAATGAGTTTTACGTTGCGCCAACTTAACTGCCCAAAAGTGGTAGAGCGTGCTCACCCCTGGAAGTTGTGCTGAAGGTTGTACTTGTGCTCCTAAGTTTTCTAATCACAAGCAATGTTATTTCTTCAATTTGCTGGTGCAATGAGTAAGATGCTAAGAAAACGACCGAGACGACGATGGCGAGCCGGGTTCGGAGTTGAGACCATGCCCCAGTCATGCGGTATGGCATTTCTCAGAAAGATCCTCACGATCTATGTGTAGTTTGTCTGGGCTTGGAGTACGCTCAGGCGGCCCTCGCTCAAATCAGTCCGTGTGCGCATTGCCACGTACTGCGTACAAACTCCCTGGTTTTCCACAAACATGTAGCATTCTTAAGGAAACTTGGAATTACCGATGGTGACTTTCCTTTCCCGGACACCGGTACCATGGCTGGGACCGAGGTGAAAGAAGCGGAGATTGAGTGGTCGGAGCAAATGTCTTGTCTGCCTGGGAGTGTGGGGTATGCGTGGCTGCCTGCACCCAACCCGGCTCCTGTGCGCTCTATCGCCGGTTAAGGGAGGCAACTCGAAGAGAGAGGGTGACCAGGTTCAGAGGGTACCCCCACCGCCTGTGTCTGCCTCGGTCAAGCACCGCTTGCCTCTTTTCCCAGACTTGTTGATGAAGGGTCCGGTGCCACCTCGGTGATCCAGAGTTTGCATGCACCTTAGATGAAGAAGCAGCCCCCATGCACTTGGCTGCGTAACCCCAAGAGCGAGAGGCCGTGGCACGGGTCTGAGTGACCAGTGCACCCCTCCACAAAAACATTACTCTGACAACATTCTCCCACGTTTTGCAAACAGGGTACTACGTCAGCCATTGTCAGAGCTCCGTATGCTCGTAAAGGGCCCAGGCTTCATGCAGGCTATACAGTCTCCCAGAAGCACAATGCATGTTGGAAGCTTGTCCATGTTTAATGCTGCCCACTCCATTATCCCGTATTCCACGGTGTTCACAGGGTTCAAGGGGTATATCAATCCCCCAAGGTGAGAGTGACAAGTTGGGTCACTGTCCACAAGGGGCGCCCCTCTCCGAAAGGTGGCTCATTACCGGGATTCATTGCCGATTCTTGCGTGTAGTTCACTAGACACTGAGCAGTGGTGGAAAAGTACTCAATTGTCATACTTGAGTAAAAGTAAAGATACCTTAACAGAAAATGACTCAAGTAAAAGTGAAAGTTACCCAGTAAAATACTACTTGAGTAAAAGCCTAAAAGTATCTGGTTTTAAATGTACTTAAGTACAGTGGTAGAAAAAGTACTCAATTGTCATACTTGAGTAAAAGTACAAAGTAAAAGTAAATGCTATACATCAAATTCCTTATATTGAGCAAACCAGACAGCACGGTTTTCGTATTATTATTAATTACGGACAGACAGGGACACACTCCAACACTCAGACATCATTTGCAAACACAGTATTTGTGTTTCATGAGTCCGCAAGATCAGAGTAGTAGGGATGACAAAGTGTTATATTGACAGGTGCCATAATTATGTCCGGCTTTAGCATTCTAAATGTAACGAACTTTTAGGTGTCAGGAAAAATGTAAGGAGTAAAAAGTACATTATTTTCTTTAGGAATGTAGTGGAGTAAAAGTAAAAGTTGTCAAAAATATAAATATACCCCAAAAAACTACTTAAGTAGTACAGTCATGGCCAAACGTTTTGAGAATGACACAAATATTAATTTTCACAAAGTCTGCTGCCTCAGTTTGATTGATGGCAATTTGCATATTCTCTAGAATGTTATGAAGAGTGATCAGATGAATTGCAATTAATTGCGAAGTACCTTTTTGAGTTCAAATTAATTGAATCCCCAAAAAACATTTTCACTGCATTTCAGCCCGCCACAAAAGGACCAGCTGACATCATGTCAGTGATTCTCTCGTTAACACAGGTGTGAGTGTTGATGAGAACAAGGCTGGAGATCACTCTGTCATGCTGATGATTCAAATAACAGATGGGAAGCTTCAAAAGGAGGGTGGTGCTTGGAATCATTGTTCTTCCTCTGTCAAACATGGTTACCTGCAAGGAAACACGTGCCGTCATCATTGCTTTATACAAAAAGGGATTCACAGGCAAGGATATTGCTGCCATTAAGATTGCACCTAAATCAACCATTATCGGATCATCAAGAACTTCAAGGAGTGCGGTTCAATGTTGTGAGGAAGGTTTCAGGTGCCCAAGAATGTCCAGAAATGTCCAGGACCGTCTCCTAAAGTTGATTTAGCTGCGGGATCGGAGCACACCAGTACAGAGCTGTTTCAGGAATGGCAGCAGGCAGGTGTGAGTGCACGCACATGAGGCAAAGACTTTTGGAGAATGGCCTGGTGTCAAGAAGGCAGCAAAGAAGCCACTTCTCTCCAGGAAAAACATCAGGGACAGACTGATATTCTGCAAAAGGTACAGGGATTGGACTGCTGAGACTGGGTAAAGTATTATCTCTGATGAAAACCCCTTCCGATTGTTTGGGGCATCTGGAAAAAAGCTTGTCCGGAGAAGACAAGGTGACGCTACCATCAGTCCGTGTCATTGACAACAGTAAAGCATCCTAGGACCATTCATGTGTGGGGTTGCTCTCAGCCAAGGGAGTGGACTCACTCACAATTTTGCCGAAGAACACAGCATGAATAAAGAGTGTACCAACACATCCTCCGAGAGCAACTTCCCCAACCATCCAGGAACAGTTTGGTGACGAACAATGCCTTTTCCAAGGCATGGATGGAGCACCTTGCCAGTAAAGGCAAACGTG
>NW_019957570.1:130080-137211 GCF_002910315.2 Salvelinus sp. IW2-2015
CCTCGCACACCATCGGCAGCGGTCGAGGTGTGGAGAAGACCCGGAGAAGACCCGGACCACTCTGGAGTGGCAGAGCCCAGGGACAAGAAGGGGGTCCGCTCGTTCCTGGGCCTAACGGGTTACTACAGACGGTTCATCCCAAGCTATGCCACCATCGCCACCCCACTAACCAACATGACAAAGAAGAGGAGCCCGGTGAGTGTGGTATGGACATCGGAAGCTGAGGGGGCGTTCCTCCACCTCAAAGACACACTGTGCTCTGAGCGGGTGTTGAGAGCCAGATTTCCAGCAGCCCTTGGGACAGATTTCCACTGTCCCCCACGACGCCTCCAGCACCGGCCTGGGGGCTGTTCTGTCCCAAGGGGACGGGCAGAGGAACGTCCCGTCCTATACATAAGCCGCAAGCTGTCCGACAGGGAACGGAAGTACGCAATGATAGAGAGGGAGGCACTAGCAATTAAGTGGGCCCTGGAAACCTGAGGTACTATCTCCTAGGGAGGCGATCATGCGCCCCTCCAGTGGATGACGGGTAAGTGAGACGCCGAACAGACGAATAACAAGATGGTTCCTGTTGCTCCAACCCTTTCATTTCCAGGTGCTTCACCGATCAGGGAGAGCACACGGCAATGCAGACGGGCTATCCCGTCGAGACCCGGAGGTCTCGTCTGGTGCACGCCCCTCTGGGTCGATCTTGGGAGGGAAGGTATGTGAGAGTTCAGTGACCAGCCGGAGGAAGATGACATGACAGCACCCTCCTCAGGGGATTGGTGCTCAGTGTAAAGCCAATTAGTACACTGCTGGCCCACTAATTGCTTTGTGATTTCTATAGGTGTGCCTATAGGTGTGACAGAAGAGAAGCTGGGGGAGGATTGGGAGTAGAGATGTTGGTTTTTCCTACTTCAGAGAAAGCTTCTGTGACTATGTTAATCAAGGCAGGTTTTAGGTAGAAAGTGTTCCTCCTGTAACTGTTATGTGTAGACGATAGTCTAAGACAGGTAGAGAAGCGTTCCTCCTGTAACTGTTATGTGTAGACGATATCTAAGACAGGTTTTAGGTAGAGAGAAGTGTTCCTCCTGTAACTGTTATGTGTAGACGATAGTCTAAGACAGGTAGAGAAGCGTTCCTCCTGTAACTGTTATGTGTAGACGATAGTCTAAGACAGGTTTTAGGTAGAGAGAAGTGTTCCTCCTGTAACTGTTATGTGTTGACATAGTCTAAGACAGGTAGAGAAGCGTTCCTCCTGTAACTGTTATGTGTAGACGATAGTCTAAGACAGGTTTTAGGTAGAGAAAAGTGTTCCTCCTGTAACTGTTACGTGTAGACGATAGTCTAAGACAGGTTTTAGGTAGAGAGAAGTGTTCCTCCTGTAACTGTTATGTGTAGACGATAGTCTAAGACAGGTTTTAGTAGAGAGAAGTGTTCCTCCTGTAACTGTTATGTGTAGACGATAGTCTAAGACAGGTTTTAGGTAGAGAGAAGTGTTCCTCCTGTAACTGTTATGTGTAGACGATAGTCTAAGACAGGAGTAGCTGTTAGTTGTTTAGCTTTCCCCTTTTGGCCACAGCCTTTTGGTCAACGGCTTAGTTTATGATTATTTGTTTTGTTGCGCTGGTGTTCAGCGCTGGACGTTCCCTGTACTGGAGTTCTTTTGTCAGGCGAAAGAAGACCTGTTCAGTAAACGATACAAAAGAAAAGGAACCCCAACCACTGCATCTGGTCGGTTAATTTTATGCCTCCTGCCTGTGTTAGGGTGCTTTGGACAAGCTGATCCGTTCACAGCGTATTAGTGGCACGCGTTTGAGCTCTGGTGCCAAGATAAAGGACTGGTTCCTTTTCAGTTCTTTGTGAGGGATATCCTTATGTTTCTACGGGAGCTTTTCAAGCATTCCCCACGTTAAAAGTTTACATGGCCTGTGTCTCATCATGCCATGTGGGAATTGACGGAACCGGGGGCTTACCCCCGGGTGGTGCGGTTCCTGAAAAGTGTACGTCGTCTCAGAGGGTCTCTAAACCTACTGCGCCCACATGGGACTGGTTTTGGAGACACTTTGTGAGGCCCCCTTTGAGCCTCTTGAGTCGGTGGATCTGAAATCCTCTCCTACAAAACCTCCCTGCTCATAGCTTTATGCCTTGGCTAAAAGTGTTGGGTACCTCCCACGCGTTATCCATACACCCATCCTGTACTCAGTTTGCCCCTGCGGCTCCAAGGAGATGTTGAATCCAAATGCGGCCTTTGCCCTGAAAGTCATGTCTATGTCCTACAGGTCCTACAGCTTTTGAGCCATTTCCCTTTTTGCAGTGTGCACAATACCCAGACTGCCATTTTACCCTCACTGATACAAAAGCTCCACCTACTGTACCGACCCACACCTATTATACTGACCCACACCTATTTTACTGACCAGAAATGTGATAACTAAGTGGCTCGGGGAACAAAACATCGATATTTTGGCTCTATGGCCAGGAAACTCCCCAGACCTTATTCCCATTGAAAACTTGTGGTCAATCCTCAAGAGGCGGGTGGACAAACAAAACTCCACAAATTCTGACAAATTCCAAGCATTGATTATGCAAGAATGGGCTGCCATCAGTCAGGATGTGGCCCAGAAGTTAATTGACAGCATGCCAGGGCAGATGGCAGAGGTCTTGAAAAAGAAGGGTCAACACTGCAAATATTGACTCTTTGCATCAACTTCATGTAATTGTCAATAAAAGCCTTTGACACAAATGCTTGTAATTATACTTCAGTATTCCATTGTAACATCTGACAAAAATATCTAAAGACACTGAGGCAGCAAACTTTGTGAAAACTAACATTTGTGTCATTCTCAAAACTTTTGGCCACAACTGTACTTAAAAGTATTTCTACTTAAGTACTTTACACCACTGCCTATGAGGTGTCTAGTGATACAAGTTGTGGGCTCTATAGGCTATTTGTTGTTGGCAGCAGAGTTGAGGGAACGAGCAGGCTTGGACATGACTACACTATTATCCCACATGCAGTCTCTGTGGTTCATATGAGCCCCCAAATTAAATGTCTGTCTCCAGCTCATACACTTTCCTTCCTGGGAATTAGATTGAATTACGAATCGCCCCACAGAAGTGGTCAGTTTTTCAGAGCTGTCTGTCCCATTCCTAGCTAGGTTACAAGGTGCTTTGTCACCAGTACCAATGACTGGTCGGTAAAATAACCTCCATGTAATGTTTTTTCCCTGGGTCTATTTTTTATGCGTGTGGTCCAGGGCTGGGTGCCAGCCGTATACCGGAACGCATCTTACCATCTAAACCGAGTGAGGCTCATTGTGACATCAGTACTCCCATGGTAAGCAGTGTTAAGCAGATGGTAAGCAGTGTTACACACATCCATGCTACTGTCCCGTATTCAGGCTTTAGGCTTCATAAGAAATCAGAAAAAGAGTTGTCTGGCTCCATCTCATCGCATTCTGTTTCTGTGTCTCGAGCTAGACTCACGTATCACACTTTTCTAACCCCACAGAGGGTGTCTGGGGTTCGGCTCTGCTTAGCCAAATTTTGGCTGGGTCATAGAATGCGTTTTCGCCCGTGCCTATGCCTACTGGGGATGATGTCTTTCATGATGGAAGTCATTCCAGTAGGGCTATTGTTGGTGCTAGCCACTCACCTGGACGCATCTCGCAGCCTAAGCCGGTCGCATTGGGTGTCCCTGTCAGGCGTACGTGCCATGGCTCAGTGGTGGGACCCTCAGGGGGCTCCCATGGGCTGAGTTGTATCCCGCAAAATGATCACGACAGACGCATCCCCCTAAGGGGATGATACCCCGAGTATCAAGCGCTTCCCCATCAAGCGCTTCCCCAACCCGTTTTTGTCGGGTTGGCTTGTGGTGGTCAGAACTGACAATATGTGACCAACAGCCTCGAATCGGTCTTTTTAGCAAAATTTGAAATTGTGATTTTTTACATTGGATTAAAGTAGAGACTCAGAGCTAGAAAATGGCATATCATACACTGCAGTTGAGAAACAGTGGGAAAGTAATTATGCTTTGGTCAATAAACTTGTAACCCCACATTTGGGAAAATGGCCCTTGAATGTTTTGGTAAACTTACTGGAGAGCTTTTCTTTGTCCACCCATACAGCATCGTTCACACCCTCTTAAGCCTTAGTCTCACCCATCTCCTTAAAGATCCACATGTGAGGCCATGTCCTAAACAAAGTGAGTAGTTTAGTAAACAACCAAATATTTCAAGACTAAAAGTGGTAAAAGTAGAAGCCTACATTAAGAAAAAACTCCAGGTACAACTACACTTTATCTAGTCATTGACCTATATCCTCATCTGACTTTGGTGCAGGTCATGTTGTTCTTCACATTACTGTCTCTGGTAAACACACACATATAAAATAAAATCTGTTTATTTGTCACATGCACAGGATACAGAAGGTGTAAATGGTACAGTGAAATGGTTACTTGCATAGTAGCAATATCAAAAACACAAAGTGTCCAGATAAAATATTAGATGACGCTTACCTGACACACTTGTCTAAATTGATGGGTCATGTGAAAGAAATGCTTTAACCACCCCCCAGCCACATCTAGATAAGTGGATGAGTCACTATTGTCTAGACATGTACACATGTTCATGAAATACAATAGATGGCCTTAATCACCCCCAGACACACCTAGCTAATAATCATCTGGCGAAGTGGAGTCTTTTGTTTAAACATGTAGCAACCTAACTAGCTAGCTAAACAATGAACCGGAATAATCCCAACCCATACTACTACCAATACAAACATTGTCATAGCTGTAGTAGGAATCTACAGGTAGCTAAAGAACTAACCAACCTGCTGCAGTATGTAACGGCAAACTGGAAAATCTTTCATATTTTACACCAAACTCTGCTGACCTTTCGTGTTGCTGACATGTAAGCTAGTATTTTTGTTGAGTGACTCCAACAGCACCTTTCATGTAGGGTCTCAGTCATACACATACATCTGCAGGTAGCTAAAGAGCTAACCAAATAGGTTCAATGTTAGCTAGCTAACATTAGGCTATAACTAGCAATGCAAATGGTTTCTGATTTGAAAAATATTACTACACAGATCTTACATGTGACGTTAGTTAGCGAGCCAGCGACAGTATGCAGAAACTAGCCCATCACTTTTTCCAAATGATCTGTCAGTAGCGCCTCCGAAAATCAGGGCATCAATGTTGTTGAGAAAGGTAGCAAAACGTTTGTAGTTCTCGATGGCTAATGTTATATCTTTCAAAAACGGCACAGTAGAAATTACTACCAACATATACTGAACAGCTCACGTTATAGACAGAAGCATTCTACATGGCAGACCAATCCAAACTCATCTCCCAACATGTCCAACCCATCCATTATCTCAGCCAATCATGGCTAGTGGGAAGGTTCCTGACTTTTTCTGTGGCTAAACCAACTAGGCTCGTAATTTAACAATTTTATTTGTATTTACAGATGGAATACAAGTTTGTAATAAAAGCATATGAAAGTTCACATGCTCTGGAATGCATTTCTGCCAAAAAGTGCATTTTGATCAAAGCTTTTTTTTAACGTTCAAATACCTCTCCTGTGAAGTAGTGACTACATTCGCCTAGATTCCTGAAACGGGTCAAATATGTCAGTGGTGGCGTGCATCAACAGAAGGGAAGAGACTGTCTCTCTCCCTCCTAACATTGGCTCGCTCCCTATTACTGGGGAGCACAGCGCACATGCTTTCGCTTTGGGCAAAGAATGTCCCTGGTTGCCTCAACAAGGGTGCAGACCTTTTATCCAGGTGGGACCCTCTCTGTCAGGAGTAGAGACTCTCCCAGGTATGAGACATTTTCGGCATGGCCAACGTACAAGACACCTCCAGGCTGTGTAAGGGCTATTTGACCAAGAAGGAGAGGAATGGAGTGCTGCATCAGATGACCTGGCCTTCACAATCACCCGACCTCAACCCAATTGAGATGGTTTGGGATGAGTTGGACCGCAGAGTGAGGGAAAAGCAGCAAACAAGTGCTCAGCATCTGTGGAAACTCCTTCAAGACTGGGAAAAGCATTCCAGGTGAAGCTGGTTGAGAGAATGCCAAGAGTGTGCAAAGCTGTCATCAAGGCAAAGGGTGGCTACTTTGAAAAATCTAAAATATAACACCTTTTTGGTTACATGATTCCATATCTGTTATTTCATAGTTTTGATGTATTCACTATTGTTCTACAATGTAGAAAATAGTAAAAAAAAAAAAAAAAAACGTTGAATGAATAGGTGTGTCCAAACGTTTGACTGGTACTGTAGCTCTTTACGCCTCATGAGAAAACGCGAGGTCTATAGAGACCCGAGTTCTCCCAGTGGCCTCAGACACTCCTTCATGTTCCCACTAGTGGTTCTGATTCAGTCTACGTTGGAGAGTGCGCACCGGGAGGGCTTACCATTGATTCTTGTGGCTCCCGGTTGGCTGAACCAAGGCCTGGCAGCCTTGGTTTGCAGAGATAATTTTGCCTTTTATGCGGGGACCCATGGAAACTCCATTTGTGCAGAGACCTGTTGTCCCAGGTGCACAGGCAGGTTTGGCAAGCGAGGCCAGAGCTTTGGTTCCTATGGGACTGGCACCTAAGAATGCCAATCTGATGGCTAGAGGTTTACCTCAGAAAGTTATTGCTACCATTTAGTCTACTAGGGCGCCCCACATGAGAGGGCTGTATGCGTTGTGAGAGTTCAGTGACCAGCCGAAGGAAGACGACACGACAGCACCCTCCTCAGGGGATTGGTACTCAGTGTAAAGCCAATTAGTACACAGCTGGGCCCACTAATTGCTTAGTGTCTTCCTCTATATAGCTCTGCCAGGAGAGAAGATGGGCGAGGATTGGGAGTAGAGACAAGGACCTGTGAGGAAGTCTTTTTTTCCCCTACCTTATTTCCCCATGGAAAAACGTCTGTGACTGGGCACCTTGTCTCTCTGTTAATCAAGGCAGGCTTTAGGTAGAGAAGTGTTCCTCCTGTAACTGTTATGTGTAGACGATAGTCTAAGACAGGTTTTAGGTAGAGAGAAGTGTTCCTCCTGTAACTGTTATGTGTATGTCTTAGACTATCGTCTAACATAACAGTTACAGGAGGAACACTTTCTCTACCTAAAACCTGTCTTAGACTATC
>NW_019957570.1:140300-147520 GCF_002910315.2 Salvelinus sp. IW2-2015
GGAGATG
This sequence comes from Salvelinus sp. IW2-2015, assembly GCF_002910315.2. NCBI lineage: Eukaryota > Metazoa > Chordata > Actinopteri > Salmoniformes > Salmonidae > Salvelinus > Salvelinus sp. IW2-2015. Next base: position 140,308 of record NW_019957570.1, read on the forward strand.
TGTTGAGGGCTCTGAAATCGTTGCAGAAGCGATTAGACCCATCGGGTTTCGGCACCACTAGGATTGGGCTGGACCATTCGCTGGTAGACGGCTCAGTGAGCCCATCTTCTACATCTCCCTCCCCTATTTCTGTACCATCCCCCGGCGTGCCTCTGGTATCCTGTAGGATCGGAGATGACCTTCTTCCCTGGCTCAGTGGCTATGCAATAGCAGAGCAAGGAGGTCTGCCCCGGAAGGGGGGAGAGACTTGTTAGTTCTGGTGGACACCTTTAAGGTCTCGCGTCTGCTGGAGCCGTAAGAGGGGTGCCAAAGGCACCTTTTCTGGTGGATTTTTCCTCGCGGTCTGCCTTAAGTCTCATCAGCACCTGTGCCTCTCGTTCCACATAGGCTTTCAACAGGTTGATGTGGTATATCTGCTGAGGGTGCCGTCTTCCGGGCTGACTCACCCTGTAGTTGACCGGGGAGACTTGCTCTGTCACCACATATGGGCCCTGCCACTGAGCCCAGGAGCCTGTGTTCCGGGATGAAGAGGAGTACCTTATCTTCCTGGGTGAAACTGCGAGGCTGGGCCGTTCTATTGTATGCCCGGACTTGGATTTCCTGCGGGGTCCTGGTTTTGGGCGGTTCCGAATTGGCCCATTAGTTCTTCCGACAGGGTGAAGTTGTGCGTGTTGGGGCGAGGGAGGGGGCGCTCCTGGTCGGGATCGGATGACAATCTGTGCCAAACCCCTCCAGGTGCTCTCCCTCTGACTCCTGAAACACCTGGCGTAACTACTACCTCTGGAGCTCGTCAACTTGACTCAGGACGGGGGTCTGGTTAGATCCGGCTCCTGCCAGATCACTCTCGAACCCCCTCCAGGTGTCTTCCTCCTTGGTCTCCTGAAACAAGTGCCTCAGACGGTAATCGGGGGAGTCTCCTTCCCCCCCGGTCTGACGAGGAATCCCGGGTTGCTTTGCCATGCCTCCATAGCTTAATATCGTCCCTTCCCCTGCGTAGTGCGCCGCCTAGGGTGTCTCAGTGCGCCAGTGGCTTGGAGATTAGAGTTGTTCGGTCTCCGTACTTTAATCGGGGCCACTCCCTCGCCCTGCATTCTCCACAAAAGCTCGAACAGGGGGCAGTCCCTCCCCAGTAGCACCGGTACCTTCATTTGGGGAACAAACCCGACGATCAAGGTGGTCTCCCGGCAGGGGTGTGGAAGCTGACTCCGTGCTGTGGGGTAGCGTTTGGTGTCCCCGTGGATAAAGGCTACGGCGGTTTCCGCCTCAAGACAGGGCGCGTTGGCCAGGACCTCCTCCCATACCAGAGACACCATGCTTCCCGAATCCAAGAAGGCCTCCCAGCCATCCCTCTTACACGCACTGGCACACTCCGAGCCAGGGACAGCTCCACATGCCAACATACCTGTGGCGTGGGACATTCCACCTGGTCACAGGGAGTAGCTGATGATCAGTGGGCATAGAGACGTCTACACTGGGGCAGTGTCTAGCCATATGACCATACAGTGGTTCTTCCTTTAAAAGTTGTGAGCTTGAGGACAAACAATAGAAGATAATGTCAATAGAAGATACTGTATGTGACGCAGACACCTATCGGAGTGTACCTGAAACAATTAAATAGAGAGAGCTATGTGTCTCACCACTTGGTTATTGCAAGGCTAACCCCCAGGGAAATCATGACTTGGCAGCAACAGATAGTCCAGTGAAAATGGCTGTGTTTATGTGGTTTAAATCTGAAAATTAGCAGCTGACATCTTAAGGGTTTTTTAATTAATGCATGTGAAACAGGTTACATGTACAAACAAGACAGGCAGAGATGAAGGGAGAAAAAGAACACAGAACAGTTTAATTACCTTTAGTTAGGACACTTTTGCCAGCAATAAAGCTCCACGGCCTGGGAAAGGAATGAGAGGGAACAACAATATGTTGCAAGTTAGGGAGGGGGGCTAATAGCTGAACAATAGACTATTCAACCTTTACTAAAGAATAGTCTAATAGCCGATGTGTGTGGGATAGGTGTGGGAAAAAAATAATAGGTGTGGGGGAAAAAAACTCCTATCACAGACCAGATTTGCCCTAACGACCAAGGGGTAGCTTGCTACTCAATGTAATAAAGTAATAACTTTTCAAATAAGTTACCTTACACGTTATGTTGGCTGACAATTTGTTAGCTACGCTGTCCATACGGACATAATAGCATATAATTACAGCAGTATGTACAGGTATGTTAGCTAGCTACCTAATGTTAGTAGTTATACATCAAACTTGCCAGTATATTAGCTATAGGCTATCTAACTACCCAACGTTTATTGACTTGATTATTCCGTCATTCTTTGCTTAGCTAAATGGTATAGTCGTTTTGCTTTCTCACTGGACATTCGGGTGCTTTTGTAAATTCACTCTGGCTATCTACAGGCTAGACAATAGAACGAGTCAAAATTCACCCAAAGCTGAAAAACGACTTAAGAACGTTGGCTAAAATGGAACACTAGCAAGAGCCCAGAGCAAATTAATGTAATCGAAATTTCGCAGAGCCTGTTTTGACGGGAGTGATGCTTAGAATTCCATTTAGCCTAAATGGCAAAAAATAAGGTATCCCTTTTAATTTTACGACTACAATCTGTTTTTTGGACGAAACTGGAAAAAAACTACTTGTGTAGAAAGTAAACATCCGCACCTCGATGGTGTCAGCTGTGCTTATTTCTGGCATAATGAGAAAGTAGGGGGGGAAAAAAACTTCTGAATATTTCTGGTCTAGCGATCAATGACAACGAGCTAGCTGCCCAGGCTTACATAATTCGAAAGAGGAGATTCTCCTGATTAAAATGGCGTCCGACTTGAATCGAAATATACACATTGCGAGATATTTGGCGAAATAGACAGACATGCCTATATTTCCCCAATAGAAACAATGGGGAAGACCGCAGAGTTCCAAATATTGTTTATGGTTGTTTACATTTTAACTATAAAACAACGTGGAGCAGGTCTCATTGGCAACAATAGCGAAGCAGGCATTGTGACATTGAACAATATGCTGGGAATAGAACGTTCGGAAGGCGAGTTGGTGCCACGGTGCTCAATAGAACTAATAGGAGCTGGCAGGGTGAAAAATGCCTGTGTTTTCGCGATTACTTCAAAACGACGGCAAGCAGCTGGGAAATGTGGTCATATTTTGAAACTGGGCTCCACGGCAGATGCAAATGAACTAGTTTTATCAGAAAAGAACGTTGCTAAACCTCTACCGACCCCCCCTCCGGATCCGGGATCATCCTCATCAGAAACGCTGACTAGCATAGCCTAGCCTAGCGCCACAGGGATATCATATAATATAATTTCATGAAATCACAAGTCCAATACAGCAAATGAAAGAATAATACCACCCATACCACCCTGCATACCACTGCTGGCTTGCTTCTGAAGCTAAGCAGGGTTGGTCCTGGTCAGTCCCTGGATGGGAGACCAGGTGCTGCTGGAAGTGGTGTTGGAGGGCCAGTAGGAGGCACTCTTTTCCTCTGGTCTAAACAAAGATCCCAATGCCCCAGGGCAGTGATTGGGGACACTGCTCTGTGTAGGGTGCCGTCTTTTGGATGGGACGTTAAACGGGTGTCCTGACTCTCTGAGGTCATTAAAGATCCCATGGCACTTATCGTAAGAGTAGGGTGTTAACCCCGGTGTCCTGGCTAAATTCCCAATCTGGCCCTCAACCATCACGGTCACCTAATAATCCCCAGTTTACAATTGGCTCATTCATCCCCCTCCTCTCCCTGTAACTATTCCCAGGTCGTTGCTGCAAATGAGAACGTGTTCTCAGTCAACTTACCTGGTAAAAATATGGTTAAAAAAATAAAAAAAAATAAACATCTTTGAATCCAGCCAACATGTCCGATTTTTTTAATGTTTTACAGCGAAACACAACATATATTTCAAGCACCACCCTCCTTTTGAAGCTTCCCATCTGTTATTTGAACTCATCAGCATGACAGAGTGATCTCCAGCCTTGTTCTCATCAACACTCACACCTGTGTTAACGAGAGAATCACTGACATGATGTCAGCTGGTCCTTTTGTGGCAGGGCTGAAATGGCAGTGGAAATGTTTTTTGGGGATTCAATTAATTTGCAACTCAAAAAGGTACTTCGCAATTAATTGCAATTCATCTGATCACTCTTCATAACATTCTAGAGAATATGCAAATTGCCATCATACAAACTGAGGCAGCAGACTTTGTGAAATTAATATTTGTGTCATTCTCAAAACGTTTGGCCATGACTGTACTACTTAAGTAGTTTTTTGGGGTATATTTATTATTTTTTGACAACTTTTACTTTTTACTCCACTACATCCTAAAGAAAATAATGTACTTTTTACTCCTTACATTTTTCCTGACACCTAAAAGTTCTCGTTACATTTAGAATGCTAAAGCCGGACATAATTATGGCACCTGTCAATATAACACTTTGTCACCCTACTACCTCTGATCTTGCGGACTCATGAAACACAAATACTGTGTTTGCAAATGATGTCTGAGTGTTGGAGTGTGTCCCTGTCTGTCCGTAATTAATATAAATACGAAAACCGTGCTGTCTGGTTGCTCAATATAAGGAATTTGATGTATAGCATTTACTTTTACTTTGTACTTTTACTCAAGTATGACAATTGAGTACTTTTTCTACCCTGTACTTAAGTACATTTAAAACCAGATACTTTTAGGCTTTTACTCAAGTAGTATTTTACTGGGTAACTTTCACTTTTACTTGAGTCATTTTCTGTTAAGGTATCTTTACTTTTACTCAAGTATGACAATTGAGTACTTTTCCACCACTGCTCAGTGTCTTAGTGAACTACACGCAAGAATCGGCAATGAATCCCGGTAATGAGCCACCTTTCGGAGAGGGCGCCCCCTTGTGGACAGTGACCCAACTTGTCACTCTCACCTTGGGGGATTGATATACCCCTTGAACCCTGTGAACACCGTGGAATACGGGATAATGGAGTGGGCAGCATTAAACATGGACAAGCTTCCAACATGCATTGTGGCTTCTGGAGACTTGTATAGCCTGCATGAAGCCTGGGCCCTTTACGAGCATACGGAGCTCTGACAATGGCTGACGTAGTACCCTGTTTGCAAAACGTGGGAGAACTGTTGTCAGAGTAATGTTTTTGTGGAGGGGTGCACTGGTCACTCAGACCCGTGCCACGGCCTCTCGCTCTTGGGGTTACCGCAGCCAAGTGCATGGGGGGCTGCTTCTTCATCTAAGGTGCATGCAAACTCTGGATCACCGAGGTGGCACCGGACCCTTCATCAACAAGTCTGGGAAAAGAGGCAAGCGGTGCTTGACCGAGGCAGACACAGGCGGTGGGGGGTACCCTCTGAACCTTGTCACCCTCTCTCTTCGAGTTGCCTCCCTTAACCGGCGATAGAGCGCACAGGAGCCGGGTTGGGTGCAGGCAGCCACAGCATACCCCACACTCCCAGGCAGAAAGACATTTGCTCCGACCACTCAATCTCCGCTTCTTTCACCTCGGTCCCAGCCATGGTACCGGTGTCCGGAAAGGAAAGTCACCATCGGTAATTCCAAGTTTCCTTAAGAATGCTACATGTTTGTGGAAAACCAGGGAGTTTGTACGCAGTACGTGGCAATGCGCACACGGACTGATTTTAGCGAGGGCCGCCTGAGCGTACTCCAAGCCCAGAACCTCGGCTACACCATCGGCAGCGGTCGAGGTGTGGAGAAGACCCGGAGAAGACCCGGACCACTCTGGGAGTGGCAGAGCCCAGGGACAAGAAGGGGGTCCGCTCGTTCCTGGGCCTAACGGGTTACTACAGACGGTTCATCCCAAGCTATGCCACCATCGCCACCCCACTAACCAACATGACAAAGAAGAGGAGCCCGGTGAGTGTGGTATGGACATCGGAAGCTGAGGGGGCGTTCCTCCACCTCAAAGACACACTGTGCTCTGAGCGGGTGTTGAGAGCGCCAGATTTCCAGCAGCCCTTGGGGACAGATTTCCACTGTCCCCACCGACGCCTCCAGCACCGGCCTGGGGGCTGTTCTGTCCCAAGGGGACGGGGCAGAGGAACGTCCCGTCCTATACATAAGCCGCAAGCTGTCCGACAGGGAACGGAAGTACGCAATGATAGAGAGGGAGGCACTAGCAATTAAGTGGGCCCTGGAATACCTGAGGTACTATCTCCTAGGGAGGCGATCATGCGCCCCTCCAGTGGATGACGGGTAAGTGAGACGCGAACAGACGAATAACAAGATGGTTCCTGTTGCTCCAACCCTTTCATTTCCAGGTGCTTCACCGATCAGGGAGAGCACACGGCAATGCAGACGGGCTATCCCGTCGAGACCCGGAGGTCTCGTCTGGTGCACGCCCCTCTGGGTCGATCTTGGGAGGGAAGGTATGTGAGAGTTCAGTGACCAGCCGGAGGAAGATGACATGACAGCACCCTCCTCAGGGGATTGGTGCTCAGTGTAAAGCCAATTAGTACACTGCTGGGCCCACTAATTGCTTTGTGTATTTCTATAGGTGTGCCTATAGGTGTGACAGAAGAGAAGCTGGGGGAGGATTGGGAGTAGAGATGTTGGTTTTTCCTACTTCAGAGAAAGCTTCTGTGACTATGTTAATCAAGGCAGGTTTTAGGTAGAGAAGTGTTCCTCCTGTAACTGTTATGTGTAGACGATAGTCTAAGACAGGTAGAGAAGCGTTCCTCCTGTAACTGTTATGTGTAGACGATAGTACGATAGTCTAAGACAGGTTTTAGGTAGAGAGAAGTGTTCCTCCTGTAACTGTTATTGTGTATAGACGATAGTCTAAGACAGGTTTTAGGTAGAGAGAAGTGTTCCTCCTGTAACTGTTATGTGTATAGACGATAGTCTAAGACAGGTTTTAGGTAGAGAAAGTGTTCCTCCTGTAACTGTTATGTGTAGACGATAGTCTAAGACAGGTTTTAGGTAGAGAGAAGGTGTTCCTCCTGTAACTGTTACGTGTAGACGATAGTCTAAGACAGGTTTTAGGTAGAGAGAAGTGTTCCTCCTGTAACGGTTATGTGTTAGACGATAAGTCTAAGACAGGTTTTAGGTAGAGAGAAGTGTTCCTCCTGTAACTGTGTATGTGTAGATGATAGTCTAAGACAGGAGTAGCTGTTAGTTGTTTTGCTTTCCCTTTTTGGCCACAGCCTTTTGGTCAACGGCTTAGTTTATGATTATTTG
>NW_019957570.1:149232-152604 GCF_002910315.2 Salvelinus sp. IW2-2015
CTAAGAGCAAGCAGTTGGTTTAGTGCATAGGAGTGCAGCAACTCTGCTTTTCCCCTCCAGTGTAAGCCAACCTCCGTTATGTGTAGATTTTGTTGCGCTGGTGTTTCAGCGCTGGACGTTCCCTGTACTGGAGTTCTTTTGTCAGGCGAAAGAAGACCTGTTCAGTAAACGATACAAAAGAAAAGGAACCCCAACCACTGCCTCTGGTCTGTTAATTTTATGCCTCCTGCCTGTGTTAGGGTGCTTTGGACAAGCTGATCTGTTTACAATTGGTGGAGAATGCGGGCAGCTTTGAGGCAAGACCACAACCTTTCCCTTATCCAGTGGCTGCACCATCGCCCAACAGGAGACTTTAGACCTCCTCCGGTCCAAAATAGCAGACTGCCCGTCTCCCAGGGACCGTAGGATTCCCAATGTCAACGCTCTGATTCCATGCCTGATGGAGGACTAACTTCTGGCCTTTAAATGATTGGCGCAGAGAGAGAGATGGCCACAAGACGAATGGGCGGGCCTCCTGGCTCCACTGCTCACAGGCAAAGCCCAGGCTGCGTACTATGACATTGAGGAAGGGGCTGCCGCGGATTACACATATCTGAAGGCAGAGATTCAGTCCCGCTATCAGCTGAACCCCAGAGATCGGGCCAAGAGGTTTCATGACAAGGTATGCCGAAGAGGAGTCACCGAGGGGCCAGCTCTACCAACTTATCCCTGACCCTAGAAATAGTACTGTTAGGAGTTCTGGAGAGACCGGGTCAGTCAATTACTAATATACTAATACTGTTAGTAAAAGTATTTATCTTCAACTCGCAATCTGTGGATTCTATTTGATTAGACAGATTGAAATTGTACGTTAAACATCACAGCATAGTTGAAAGATATACACTGTGTAGAAATCTGAAGAGGGTGGCCAGCAGAGATAGGTGGGATGGGCTGAGGGAAGCTGAAGGTTGGGATGTGGAATTGGAGACAAGTGAGAGTGGAGTTGCTGTGCGGGAGATAGAATGATGGTCAAAGATAAAAGTAAAAAATTTAAACAAAAAGTATGTTTGAATGACACTGAGGGGCAGTGTTTATACAGCTAATGCCGGTTTGCCTGAGGCTGATGCCGTGCAGGTGTTTGTACACATGCATATACACACGCTCATTCAAATAAACACATACAAGAATAGTGCCAGACATGCACACAAACATACACAGTTGGCATTGTTGTTATGATTTTAGTTGTCCATGATGTCTATTTTATTTTTGCATGGTTGTTTGCTGTTTTCTTCTGTCTTTCTATTTTCTGGTGTTGGTGCATTGGGGGGTTCTTGGGGGTGGGGAATGGAATTAATTGTATTTTAATTACATTTTTTCTTCTTGGGGGGGACTGTGGGAGTGGTGTCAGATGGTTGAGGGACAGCTTTTGGGGAACTGTGGGGCGGATCTTGGAGGGTTCAGGGTCACGTTTTTTGGCCTGGTGGGAGATCTGTCAATGTGCCCTTGAGCAGGACATTGACCCTGGATGCTTCTGTGTGTCGCTCTGAATGGGAGTCTGTTGAATGACTGGTGTGGTGTAGATGTTGAGCGGCTTCACTGCAAGTGTATTGTATGTTTCGGATATTCAATTTTAAAAAAACTTCTCCGTCTGGTAAGGGGGTGGCTATGCCTCACTAAAACCACGGCCGAAATGTTAGAAAATCCGGTCATAGACAAGTGTTTGAGGATATTACCCGTCAACATGCAGAGGATAGTCGGTCAGGCAAATCCAGTTCCAGTTGACCACCTAGTCCAGTGCATTGAGTTATACTTTTCTACTATAAGCCTTGCTGCCGTTAGCAGGGGCGAGAAGACCACCCCTGTGGTACGCGCCATGGATAGCAGGAGGGTCGACAAGGCCAAGCCATTACCTAGCCCCATAGTCAAGACTTTTAGTAAGGCCATGCATCAGGGCCCTATACAGTGTTTCAAGTGCAACACATACAGTGGTTCCTCCTTTAAAAGTTGCATCATACTGCGGCACACCTTGCGTGCTGCTGCAGCATTCTGTGGCACGTCATTTAATTCTTACCCATCTTTTATGTTACTGCAAATTATTGCTAGTTTGACCACCATAGGGCATCTTAGAGAAGCATTTGATAGTTTTCCATATTGGCATTACCAGAGAATTTAGAACCTTTTTTTGTAATAACATAGTATATGGGATTGATTTTAATTTGATAATTATTATGGTGTTTCTATTAAGAGAAAAACGAAACCCTCAGGGTTTCCGTTAGGATGGAATGGAAAATATGGCGATATACAACATGACCGTCAGGAGTAGGCTACAGGATTGGAGGATTCTAAATTGTTTGCCTTCATTTGACAACTTTGTTCCAATATTTCTGTAAATCAGTGATATTTATTCCCATAGTAATTCGTTAAGGATCTATAACTAAAACAACATCTGCATTTTGAAAGAGTATTTTTTTAATCAACATTTTATTAAAGAAATGTGTTTATTTGTTTATTAGGCTACTGTGCAGTCTACAATACATACTGTAGTAAACATAGGAAAGTGCCTAATTCCTTACATAAGGGAGAGCAGGCCATGTCTGTACTACAGAATGCAGGGCATGCGGGAGACTGATGTTATTTCATAGTTGTGATGTCTTCACTATTATTTTAAATAGTAAAAATAAAGAAAAATCCTGGACTGGTAACGTTACTTGCTTAATTCATTTGATTAATATTATGGTGTTTTTAGTCCATGAAAAATGAAAAACCCTCTGGGTTTCTGTTAGGATGGACCAGAAAATATGGTGCTGTACAACGTGACGCTCATGAATTCAGAGCATTGTCAGTTTTGTAAATTCAGACCGTTACGGTCCAAGAAGTAGGGTTGATTTGCACGTTCTGGCCTTACAACGGCAGTCAAGCACCCAAGCTAACGTTAAAGCTAGCTTGCTAGCTACTTCCAGACACAAATGAGACCACTCTGACCATTTTACTCGCCCTAGCAAAGCTGGTAAGGCAGTTTTCATGTTAACCAGAGCGTTGGTGACTGTAAATGTGCTGCTGGAAACAATTTAATAACGCTTTTTTCCGACGTTTATTGACACCGGCCATATTCAACGGGTGTTGAGCGCTCGTAAATTAATTATATTGCGCTCTGGTACACTCAGACAAGAGTGCTCTGAAATCCGTGTAGATAGTAGGCTGGACACATTACATTTTTAACCTCTTGGAAATAGGGGTCGCCATTTTCACTTCTAGATAAAATCGTGCCCAATTTAAATGGCCTCGTACTCTGTCCTAGATCATATGATATGCATATTATTATTACTATTGGATAGAAAACACTCTGAAGTAGAACAACTAAGCTATCTCCTGTTAAGAACTATCATCGTCTTA
>NW_019957570.1:159510-254881 GCF_002910315.2 Salvelinus sp. IW2-2015
AGTTGAGCTTGAGGACAAACAATAGAAGATAATGTCAATAGAAGATACTGTATGTGACGCAGACACCTATCGGAGTGTACCTGAAACAATTAAATAGAGAGAGCTATGTGTCTCACCACTTGGTTATTGCAAGGCTAACCCCCAGGGAAATCATGACTTGGCAGCAACAGATAGTCCAGTGAAAATGGCTGTGTTTATGTGGTTTAAATCTGAAAATTAGCAGCTGACATCTTAAGGTTTTTTAATAATGCATGTGAAAACAGGTTACATGTACAACAAGACAGGCAGAGATGAAGGGAGAAAAGAAAACACAGAACAGTTTAATTACCTTTAGTTATGGACACTTTTGCCAGCAATAAAGCTTCCACGCCTGGGAAGGAATGAGAGGGAACAACAATATGTTGCAAGTTAGGAGGGGGGCTAATAGCTGAACAATAGACTATTCAACCTTTACTAAAGAATAGTCAATACCGATGTGTGTGGGATAGGTGTGAAAAAATAATAGGTGTGGGGAAAAAAACTCCTATCACAGACCAGATTTGCCCTAACGACCAAGGGTAGCTTGCTACTCAATGTAATAAAGTAATAACTTTTCAAATAATTACCTTACACGTTATGTTGGCTGACAATTTGTTAGCTACGCTGTCCATACGGACATAATAGCATATAATTACAGCAGTATGTACAGGTATGTTAGCTAGCTACCTAATGTTAGTAGTTATACATCAAACTTGCCAGTATATAGCTATAGGCTATCTAACTACCCAACGTTTATTGACTTGATTATTCCCGTCATTCTTTGCTTAGCTAAATGGTATAGTCGTTTTGCTTTCCACTGGACATTCGGGTGCTTTTGTAAATTCACTCTGGCTATCTACAGGCTAGACAATAGAACGAGTCAAAATTCACCCAAGCTGAAAAACGACTTAAGAACGTTGGCTAAACTGGAACACTAGCAAGAGCCCAGAGCAAATTAATGTAATACAGAATTCGCAGAGCCTTTTTTGACTGGAGTGATGCTTAGAATTCCATTTAGCCTAAATGGCAAAAAATAAGGTATCCCTTTTAATTTTACGACTACAATCTGTTTTTTGGACGAAACTGGAAAAAAACTACTTGTGTAGAAAGTAAACATCCGCACCTCGATGGTGTCAGCTGTGCTTATTTTGCATAATGAGAAAGTAGGGGGGGAAAAAACTTCTGAATATTTCTGGTCTAGCGATCAATGACAAACGAGCTAGCTGCCCAGGCTTACATAATTCGAAAGAGGAGATTCTCCTGATTAAAAGGCGTCCGACTTGAAAAAATCGAATATACACATTGCGAGATATTTGGCGAAATAGACAGACATGCCTATATTTCCCCAATAGAAAACAATGGAAGACCGCAGAGTTCCAATATATTGTTTATGTTGTTTACATTTAACTATAAAACAACGTGAGGCAGGTCTCATTGGCAACAATAGCGAAGCAGGCATTGTGACATTGAACAATATGCTGGGAATAGAACGTTCGGAAGGCGAGTTGGTGCCACGGTGCTCAATAGAACTAATAGGAGCTGGCAGGGTGAAAAATGCCTGTGTTTTCGCGATTACTTCAAAACGACGGCAAGCAGCTGGGAAATGTGGTCATATTTTGAAACTGGGCTCCACGGCAGATGCAATGAACTAGTTTTATCAGAAAAGAACGTTGTTAAACCTCTACCGACCCCCCCTCCCGGATCCGGATCATCCTCATCAGAAACGCTGACTAGCATAGCCTAGCCTAGCCCACAGGGATATCATTATATAAATCATAAATCACAAGTCCAATACAGCAAATGAAAGAATATACCACCCATACACCCTGCATACCACTGCTGGCTTGCTTCTGAAGCTAAGCAGGGTTGGTCCTGGTCAGTCCCTGGATGGGAGACCAGGTGCTGCTGGAAGTGGTGTTGGAGGGCCAGTAGGAGGCACTCTTTCCTCTGGTCTAAACAAAGATCCAATGCCCAGGCAGTGATTGGGACACTGCTCTGTGTAGGGTGCCGTCTTTTGGATGACGTTAAACGGGTGTCCTGACTCTCTGAGGCATTAAAGATCCCATGGCACTTATCGTAAGAGTAGGGTGTTAACCCCGGTGTCCTGGCTAAATCCCAATCTGGCCCTCAACCATCACGGTCACCTAATAATCCCAGTTTACAATTGGCTCATTCATTCCCCTCCTCTCCCTGTAACTATCCCCAGGTCGTTGCTGCAAATGAGAACGTGTTCTCAGTCAACTTACCTGGTAATAATGGTAAAAATAAAAAAAAATAAAAAAAAATAAACATCTTGTGAATCCAGCCAACATGTCCGATTTTTTTAATGTTTACAGCGAAACACAACATATATTTATGTTAGCTCACCACATACCCAAAACACAACGCCATTTTTCACCATAAAGATAGCTTTCACAAAACCCACAAATAGAGAAAAATTAATCACTAACCTTTGAACACTTCATCAGATGTCAGTCTTTGACATCATGTTATACAATACATTTATGTTTGTTCGAAAATGTGCATATTTATAGCTATAAATCGTGGTTTACATTGGCGCCAGGTCACAAATGGCACCAAAATGTCCGGAGAAATTTTAGACAGCCACTAATCTAACCGAAAAACCTATCATAAACGTTGCTGAAAAATACACGTTGCACATATAATAAAGATACACTGGTTCTTAATGCAACCGCTGTGTTAGATTTAAAAAAAAACTTTAGTACAAAGCACAGCATGCAACAATCTGAACAGTGCTCAGCCATTCTCCGCATGTTGGAGTCCAAAGAGTCCACAAAAATACGAAATAACATCATAAATATTCCCTTACCTTTGATGATTTTCATCAGAATGCTGTGCCAGGAATCCTAGTTCCACAAAAATCGTTGTTTTTGTTTTAGAATGTCCATTTCTTCTGTCGAATTAGCAACTTTGGCTAGCATGGTGTAGCTCACGTGTCCATGAAGATTTTACGCATGAACGAAAACTCAAAAATGTTATTACAAGTCGAATAAACTGGTCAAACTCAGTTGATAATCCATCTTAAATGTTTTCAGAAATATTTCCAATAACGTCCCAGACGAGCATTTCTTCGTGTCTACCTAACGCATTGCAGAAAACGATATGACAAACCAAGTGCGTAGCCAGGTACTACCAATATGGCTGACCCCACCTCAACGAGTCCCATCCGGTCCCAGAAAAGGCTAGAGACTTCATTCCACGTTCTACTGCCTGTTGACATCTAGTGGAAGGCGTATGAAGTGCATACAGATCCATAAATAAAAGACAGTGAATAGGCAATGCCTTTCACAGAGACCCATTTCAGAATTTTCACTTCCTGGTTGAAGTTTGCCTGCCAAATGAGTTCTGTTTTACTCACAGATATAATTCAAACAAGTTCTAGAAAGCTTTCCCTTTTTGGCCACAGCCTTTTGGTCAACGGCTTAGTTTATGATTATTTGTTTTGTTGCGCTGGTGTTTCAGCGCTGGACGTTCCCTGTACTGGAGTTCTTTTGTCAGGCGAAAGAAGACCTGTTCAGTAAACGATACAAAAGAAAAGGAACCCCAACCACTGCATCTGGTCGGTTAATTTTATGCCTCCTGCCTGTGTTAGGGTGCTTTGGACAAGCTGATCCGTTCACAGCGTATTAGTGGCACGCGTTTGAGCTCTGGTGCCAAGATAAAGGACTGGTTCCTTTTCAGTTCTTTGTGAGGGATATCCTTATGTTTCTACGGGAGCTTTTCAAGCATTCCCCACGTTAAAAGTTTACATGGCCTGTGTCTCATCATGCCATGTGGGAATTGACGGAACCGGGGGCTTACCCCCGGGTGGTGCGGTTCCTGAAAAGTGTACGTCGTCTCAGACGGGTCTCTAAACCTACTGCGCCCACATGGGACTGGTTTTGGAGACACTTTGTGAGGCCCCCTTTGAGCCTCTTGAGTCGGTGGATCTGAAGATCCTCTCCTACAAAACCTCCCTGCTCATAGCTTTATGCCTTGGCTAAAAGTGTTGGGTACCTCCCACGCGTTATCCATACACCCATCCTGTACTCAGTTTGCCCCTGGCGGCTCCAAGGAGATGTTGAATCCAAATGCGGCCTTTGCCCTGAAAGTCATGTCTATGTCCTACAGGTCCTACAGCTTTTGAGCCATTTCCCTTTTTGCAGTGTGCACAATACCCAGACTGCCATTTTACCATCTCACTGATACAAAAGCTCCACCTACTGTACCGACCCACACCTATTATACTGACCCACACCTATTTTACTGACCAGAATTCAGCCACCTAGAACATACAACGGTGGGATGAGTGCACATGCGTGTATATGTGTTTGWGTGTGTGTGAATGAGAACAATAGATAGAACACTTCCAAATTCCTCCTTGTCTCAGTCTTGTATGAATTCTAGTCTAGTGGCAGGGCTAGATTTCGCAACATAATTACATTTACCTAAATAGACTTTGTATGTTGTGTCATTTGTGATCCAGAGAGACACCAAAAAGAAAATATTGGACAATAGAGATGTTGCTACTCCATCAAATAGAGAGAATATGTTCCTGCAGACTGCTGTCAACAACATGACAGTCATCTACAGTATCTCTAAACACCTTGTTTATGACATTATTCACTGCCTGCTATTCAAAATGACTGGGGACCCTCTAATGCCAAGTGATGAAATAAAACAGAATAAATATGTTAAATCCACAGTTGTTTTTTGCAAGATGATAGACTAAAGCTGGGAGGTAAAGCACTGTGAATAAAGAGTTCACATTTCATTATTTGAAATGCACAGAATATGCTTTCCATTATTACAGTTTTCAACTAAGCAGCCCCATCCCTTCTGAGAGCGCTCTGTCCCCATCCAGGGCGCCAGATTAATTAATTGACTGCTGTTTGAGAAAATGAATTAGCATTTCGCCTTAAGGGAGCAGTCCGGACAAAACACTGTGAAAATGCAGTGAATCCTACTATTAAATACCTCCCCCTCCCAATTATTTTAAATGTATAAAGTTCATCCATATGTATGGTATTGACCCTGGGTCAATGTTATGCAAGCCTTACCAAGGTAAGAGGGCAACATCAGAAAGACAAGAGAGGAAAGATCATTTGGCAATCAAAGATCCCAGGCTAAATGTTTGAAGATAAGATCAAACGTGGTCCTGATAGTTTTGGCAGGTGGCAAAATAGGTAGTTTGGGAAAATAAATACACATGATGTCCATGGTACATACACTGAGATACATACGCACATTGCACAAACCCCACATGATCACGAGGGCAAACACACACAATAATAAGTGTGCACACACACACACACACACACACCTGTGTAGGCTTTAAGAGTGAGCCTAAGTAGAGAGATTTCCTTGCTGCACGTTTAGAAAGCCCATTACAGGACTTTAATAGAGGTCACTTAACTTTACTTGTGTGGATAATTCCATTCCAGGCGACATTGTACTGAGGTTAAAAGTGGTAATTAAGTAATAATATTTTCAATAATTGTGTAAATTAAAAGATATAAAAGGCCTAAGTGGATTTGTAAATTAGACAGACAATTAAGAGCTATTATACTTAACAGTGCTGTTTATAATAGCATAGCATTCACTATGGACTGAGTCATTGGTGGACATGGCTTCATAGTGTATTAGCAATGAATTACGAGAGCCATGCACAGGCCTTAGCTGATTTGCCATATGATTTGTGTCACACTGCAAACCCCTTGCTCCATTCAAGTTGTCAACAACAAGCTGGTGTTTGCTGCTGCATGGCCAGGACTGTGGCCTGCAGTACATGCTCTGCTTCAGAGCACTGTCAGACAATGATTGGCAGGTACATAATACTGCATGGCTGTGAAATACTGTACCTGTGGAGAACATCGTAATGGGGCTGAAGCGGAAGCTTGCCCGCTTATGGTCATGTCTAAAAGCAAGTGTCTCATTTTCCTCCATGCAGTCACTGAGTTTAACAGAGTGGCAAAAGTTTAATATCTGGCATGGGCTGTCGGCTTCAGACACTTTCATGTTTAATGAGTTCCTTCCGATTATGTATGAAATCAGTAATGGCTTGTGAAAGGTGTCTAATTGACTGCAATTCCTCCCTCCAAGAGGCCCAGTAAAGGGCCCCATCTGCAGACCTTTCCATCATCCGTTTGGGCTGGACTCAGACCACACATGCCAGCTCTGCTCCACTGTTCGCCCCGCAGTCCACCCTAGCTGTCTGCCCCGGCCACGATACAGCCAGCAGATGGTGGGACATTTTGTTAGTTAGCGCTTCAAATTAATATGAGTGAGTGACTCAATGGCGGGGAAGAAGATGGAGCCTTCGACCATGGCGAATGAAATATAAAACTGATATCAATCAAATCACATCGGGGGATTCAACACATCTGTGCTTGGGTCGTGTTATATTGGAATTTGGAAAGTTGTCCAAAATAACTTATTTGTTGCTGACACACTGGGAAACGTTCAAACCCAAACGTCTAGCATCTGCTGTGCATTTATTTTCTCTAAATTGGTCTGCTACCTTTGCATTACTAATCAAGACCGCTCACTATGGCAACGTTTCCCACTGAGCTAATACTGTAGCTAAAGAGCCGGCTCACGAGGAGAGGGTGTGAAGCATCTGAACTGCACAACCAAACAGGAACTATTTTTCCTCAGGCCCACTCTGTTTAACTGACTCTACACATTATGTTGGGTGGCCATGGCAACTAACCATTTTTCAATCCAGGCTTTAAAAACGTATGTTTTGTTAAAGTGGTAATTGTTTTGTTTCTTTGTAACTTTACACCCGGGATGAAAGAGCAGGATGACATCAACTCTGTGGTTAATGGCATAATCTCCTAGCTCATTAAAGCATTATGTGAAAATGGCAATAAAGCTGAATGGATTTACACATCTGAAATGACCCACAAGAGAAGCTTGAATAGAGACTCTCTATCGAAAAGGCATTGATACACACAAACATTTTTTTTAAATAAAAGTTTTTAATAACATTACTTTGACTTCCTCTGCAACCTTTTCAAGTCACCCTGTGGTTCTGCGGAAATAAAATTWGAGCTTCAGGCATTCAAAGTCCTCTTCAAATGCTCTCCTATATCCGGCCCAGAGTCATATATTTAGAGAGTTGGGAAAACTTTTAGAAGGAACACCATGTTAGTGCCTTTGAGCATTCTATTTCTCAAATTCATGACAATCATTTGGAATCTTGTACATAGCATTGTTTAAAATTAGAAAATTCTGTGAACTGTTATTGGTCAATATTGCACATGGGGAGTTAAGATGGCTGCCATGGAATGTAGTCATGAAAATTCATCATAATGCAGAAACCTCAATGTACTAACTCTCAAAATATATGGCTATGATTCGGCCCGTTATGAGTAACCTTTAGAGCAGCCACAGCTCGGTCTTATCCCGACAAGTTTAAAGGTTTAACTCTTAAATAGTAAATGAAGTGTTTCTAAAATGTCAAGTACTGCCTTGAGTACGCTGCTGTGTAATGAAACATCGGGCACTGTCTGTCTCTAGAAATGTTAACTGCCGTTGTGATAGCTAAAGGTCTTGAGTGTCTCGCTCTAAAACAAATTCATTTTGACAAACTCATCAGATCATTCTCTAGTTTATACACTAAGGGGTATCTATCCTCTGTCCAGTTTGAGCCTACAGTACTGAATGGTTTCAACAGAATCAAGGGAAATCATCCCAAATGGCTGAGACACTTATACATTTTGGACAATGGTTTCAACTTTGTAAGTATTTATAATCACTAGAATCTTAAAAGTTACACATACTTTGTATGTAATTTTAGAAATTCGATTCTAACCATAAAATGCCTTAAAGTGGCACTGACACACGGGCCTGCCATCATCCACGTTGGACTCCGTGTTTACAAGCAGTAGCAACAGTACGACGTTAGATCGTTAGAACGCATTTGTCAAAAACCACACAATACACTTGAACGGAAGTCCTCTTTCATTTAAGAACTTCACAGTCCTATTGATCAAACAACCATGAAAAGGTAGGCTCTCTCCCTCAGTTATGCACATCAACAACAAGATCAACAACTAATGTTAGCCAGAGCAAGATGAGCTAAAATCTAACGAGGGAACATTAGATAAACCTTTTCAGCTAGTTGGCTGTCAGAATTGCACTGATAAACGATGGGGAATAGTAGCCTGCTCGTCCTTCTGCAACTTGCCTGCCAATGCATGCTTGTCCCAACCCACGTTTTGACAACTGAATGGAAATGTTCATGCCTGCCCGCCTGCCCATTTGATGGTTGTCAAATACATTTAATTGACAACTAAGAGATATGCTAACTGTGGTTAACAGTCATTCAAGTTCAGCATAGCTAGATAGCAAAGTGACTTACATTGCTTGCTAGCTAACCAAATGACACCTGGATAGCTGTAGCCACAGAAAAATTATGTAAGGGGGAAAAAGTCGGTCACTCACCCACTCCTCCAATGACATGACATCCACCCAGCAGCTAGGTAATTAGCTAGCTAACGTTAGGCTCTGTTTTTAGCATGCTAAATAAATAGCTAGATACATAAATAGATACGCTAGCCCAGGGGTATCAAAATCAATCAGCGCATGGGCCATATTGAAAAAACACAACAAATTCATGGGCCAGACATAGCATATTTGTTTTTACGAGAAAACATGCTACTGCGACCCAAACTGCCCATTGTTTTATTTGAAAAAAGATGGCCCTTTTATAATGTCCATTTATGTACATAGGACGCTGTATATAGCATTTTAACATATTAAAACAAAATATTTTTCCAGCCTTTGCTGCTAAGCTTGCAGATGTGCATAATATCCTGTAACCCTAATCAAAAAGTATTTAACTCCAAATAGCAAAAGTGTAGCTATAGGTTGTTGTAAAATGTCAACTCAAAACATGTTTTTAATTGTTTTGCACTGAATGGATCACCGGTGCGGTTGAATGCAGCATTGCTGTATGGTGCACTCAAAGTGTATTGTAGTTGAGTAGCCAGCCTAGGCTACTGCTCAAATGTTGATGTAATAGGCCTACATGTTTCTATTTTATATGGTGCTTTGTTACAGGTTTTGTTTTTTGGTTATTCATTGTCAAGCTTTAAAACCTGATGCCAGACTACAACATTTTAGAAGCCTAGCAAGACTGGCATGTGTCTGTACACTTTCCCTCCGCTGCTCGCTATAAACGGGACACACAAAAGCAGCGCAATTTAAGTTGAATTCACTGATGTTAGCGCATTACACGGAACCCAAACTGGATGCGCCGTGCGCCATCGTGCGCTATCATGCATAGATTTATTTTGTCCCCCTACACCAGACGCGATCACTACACTCAGATTAAAATATCAAAACAAACTCTGAACCAATGACATTCATTTGGGGACAGGTTGAAAAGCATTAAACATGTATGGCAATTTAGCTAGTTAGCTTGCACTTGCTAGCTATTTTGTCCTATTTAGCTAGCTTGCTTCCTGGGATATAAACATTGAGTTGTTATTTTACCTGAAATGCACAAGGTCCTCTACTCCGACAAATAATCCACACATAAAACAGCCAACCGAATCGTTTCTAGTCATCTCTCCTCCTTCCAGGCTCTTTCATCTTTGAATTTATATGGTGATCGCATCTAAACCACCGGCAAAACAGTTCGTCTTTCAATCACCCACGTGGTATAACCAATGAGGAGATGGCACGTGGGTACCTGCTTCTATAAACCAATGAGGAGATGGGAGAGGCAAGACTTTCAGCGCGAGATCTGCGTCAGAAATAGAAAGGAGTTCTATTTTAGCCCTTGACATCGCAGACGCTCGTTGGCGCCGCGAGCAGTGTGGGTGCAATAATTGACGCACGGGACGTGTCCGGTCTGGTCAGTATATTAGGGTGTAATTTCATAAAGTAGGTGACTCAACATTTGACTCATTTACAGTATACTCGCTTGTGTGTCCTATTCGGTCCGCGGGCTTTGTGTTAGACACATGTGCACTTGCCTATTAGCCACGTTATGACTGAATTGTGATCATTGCCCTTGCTAATTTGATTGTATTGACATTCCCAGCCTTAGTTAGTCGTCTGTTTTTGTAAAAAAATATTGAGCCATGTAAACTGAAACAGTGCATCCAGAATGGGTGGAGATAGCAAACAATGTACCAGGGCAGCTGTGTTTTACCCACTTAATAGCCCTTTTTGGGGGGGACAAACAAGAAATGTATTGGTGAATTAAATTAATCATGCATTGAACTGCATCCATCTATTCTGCAAACAATGCCTTATTGTATGTCATTTAATTTTTTTGTCAAATAGACCTGTACAAATTATTGCACCATATAGGGAATATCTCATTTCAGCCGAAGACACACTCAACACTAACACATTAGAGTGATCCTCACAAGGCTAGATTGAAATGGCAACCTATTTAGTCAGTTACCTGTCAAAAGTAGTGCACTATATAGGGAATAGGCTGCCATTTTAGAAGCCGCCAGTCAACATTACCACAACAGTCGGGTCTACACAGGGCTAGGTTGCAGTACAGTGCCACTACCACAGAGCACACAGCAAACTCCAGGCTATAGAGGAAATGTCTGTGAGCCCTTCAGCACCATGGAAATTAGCAAATCCCTTTTGTCAGCTGAGCCCCATTAACCTACTCCAACACATGCCTGTGGGATTGTTACGTGGCACTGCACATTTGAACAAATTTCAATAATTCCCTCTCTCCTCTCAAAAATGGGACTTTGTGCCATGTCCTAGTACAACCCGGCAGCTCCCTCCTTCTGTTGGGCTTGTCCTCTATTGTGACTCTCTGGTCCAGACCATGCATCACAGAGTGACCAACAGTACCCAGGTCAGCTCAGGGAAAAGCAATAAACGGCCTGTTCTCCTTCCATGTTCCTCTCTCTACTGTATCTTACCCTAGTCTCTTTGTCGAGAATGGAGCCAGTCTAGACTGCTGTTATAGACAGGGAGGATTGGTTGAGTGACTCAACATAGACCACCTCCATTCATCGGATGAATTATTTACTACATGCTGGAAAACCTACCATGTAAAAATAACATTCGTGAATCCTTTCCCATCCATCCCATAGTTACGCAACGCCAACCAACCAAAACAAAAAATATTCTCTAAAAGTGCATTTTCATTTCTCATTTTCTGAAACATGAGTAATCTCATAGAGGAGATGTTTACCTTGATGTTAAGAAATATATTTTCTTCTTCATCTAAACGCTGTGTGCTGTCTGAAAGTATGTCTGTCATGGAGGACTTAGCCTCTGTGTCATCGTCCCCTGATACAGAAGCATGATATGAGTTGGCCCTCTGGTAAAGTAGGCAGCCGTCTCGTCTGGGGGCCTGATGGAGGGATGCACTCATGCGGGTTGAGAGTCAGAGGCAGACCAGGCTGTGAATGCAATGTTAGGGTGACAAAGTCACAGTCATACAAAATATTGGAGTTGGCCTGAAAAAGGAAGTAGCAATACAATCGCACCGAGGTATTGAAACATATGATTGTTTCTGCAAATTGGACAACCTGAGGGGATAGTGTTCAGCAGATATTATATCCACATACATTATCTATGTATCCGTTTCAATTTATAAAAAATTAAAATAAAATATTTCACCTTTATTTAACCAGGTAGGCAAGTTGAGAACAAGTTCTCATTTACAATTGCGACCTGGCCAAGATAAAGCAAAGCAGTTCGACACATACAACAACACAGAGTTACACATGGAGTAAAACAAACAGTCAATAATACAGTAGAAAATTAAGTCTATATACAATGTGAGCAAATGAGGTGAGATAAGGGAGGTAAAGGTCCCGTGTGGCTCAGTTGGTAGAGCATGGCGCTTGCAACGCCAGGGTTGTGGGTTCATTCCCCACGGGGGGACCAGGATGAATATGTATGAACTTTCCAATTTGTAAGTCGCTCTGGATAAGAGCGTCTGCTAAATGACTTAAATGTAATGTAAAATGTAAAGGCAAAAAAAAAGGCCATGGTGGCGAAGTAAATACAATATAGCAAGTAAAACACTGGAATGGTAGATTTGCATGGAAGAATGTGCAAAGTAGAGATATAAATAATGGGGTGCAAAGGAGCAAAATAAATAAATAAATACAGTAGGGGGAGAGGTAGTTGTTTGGGCTAAATTATAGATGGGCTATGTACAGGTGCAGTAATCTGTGAGCTGGTGTTTAAAGCTAGTGAGGGAGATAAGTGTTTCCAGTTTCAGAGATTTTTTGTAGTTCATTCCAATCATTGGCAGCAGAGAACTGGAAGGAGAGGCGGCCAAAGGAAGAATTGGTTTTGGGGGTGGCCAGAGAGATATACCTGCTGGAGCGCGTGCTACAGGTGGGTGCTGCTATGGTGACCAGCGAGCTGAGATAGGGGGACTTTACCTAGCAGAGACTTGTAGATGACCTGGAGCAAGTGGTTTGGCCGACGAGTATGAAGCGAGGGCCAGCCAATGAGAGTGTAACAGGTCGCAGTGGTGGTAGTATATAGGGCTTTGGTGACAAAACGGATGGCACTGTGATAGACTGCATCCAATTTTTGAGTAGGGTATTGGAGGCTATTTTGTAAATGACATCGCCGAAGTCGAGGATCGGTAGGATGGTCAGTGTTTAGCAGCATGAGTGAAGGATGCTTTGTTGAGAAATAGGAAGCCAATTCTAGATTTAACTTTGGTTGGAGATGTTTGATGTGAATCTGGAGGAGAGTTTACAGTCTAACCAGCACACCTAGGTATTTGTAGTTGTCCACATGTTCTAAGTCAGAACCGTCCAGAGTAGTGGATGTTGGATGGGCGGGCAGGTGCAGGCAGCGATGGGTTTGAAGAGCATGCATTTAGTTTTACTTGTATTTAAGAGCAATTGGAGGCACGGAAGGAGAGTTGTATGGCATTGAAGCTCGTCTGGAGGGTTGTTAACACAGTGTCCAAAGAAGGGCCAGAAGTATACAGAATGGTGTCGCCTGCGTAGAGGTGGATCCGAGACTCACCAGCAGCAAGAGCGACATCATTGATGTATGCAGAGAAGAGAGTCGGTCCAAGAATTGAACCCTGTGGCACCCCCATAGAGACTGCCAGCGGCCCGGGACAACAGGCCCTCCGATTTGACACACTGAACTCTATCAGAGAAGTAGTTGGTGAACCAGGCGAGGCAATCATTTGAGAAACCAAGGCTATCGAGTCTTCCGATGAGGATGTGGTGATTGACAGAGTCGAAAGCCTTGGCCAGGTCAATGAATACGGCTGCACAGTATTGTTTCTTATCGATGCCGGTTAGGATATCGTTTAGGACCTTGAGCGTGGCTGAGGTGAACCCATGACCAGCTCTGAAACCAGATTGCATAGAGGAGAAGGTATGGTGAGATTCGAAATGGTCGGTAATCTGTTTGTTGACTTGGCTTTCGAAGACCTTAGATAGATAGGATAGGATAGATATAGGTCTGTAGCAGTTTGGGACAAGAGTGTCCCCCCCTTTGAAGAGGGGGATGACCGCATCTGCTTTCCAATCTTTGTGAATCTCAGACGACACGAAAGAGAGGTTGAACAGGCTAGTAATAGGGGTTGCAACAATTTCGGCAGATAATTTTAGAAAGAAAGGGTCCAGATTGTCTAGCCCGGCTGATTTGTTGGGGTCCAGCTCTTTCAGAACATCAGCTGACTGGATTTGGGAGAAGGAGAAATGGGGAGGCTTGGGCGAGTTGCTGTGGGTGGTGCAGAGCTGTTGACCGGGGTAGGGGTAGCCAGATGGAAAGCATGGCCAGCCGTAGAAAAATGCTTATTGAACTTCTCAATTATAGTGGATTTATTGGTGGTGACAGTGTTTCCTGTCCTCAGCGCAGTGGGCAGCTGGGAGGAGGTGTTCTTATTCTCCATGGACTTTACAGTGTCCCAGAACGTTTTTGAGTTTGTGTTGCAGGAAGCAGATTTCTGCTTGAAAAAGCTAGCCTTGGCTTTTCTAACTGCCTGTGTATATTGGTTTCTAGCTTCCCTGAAAAGTTGCATATCACGGGGGCTGTTCGATGCTAATGCAGAACGCCATAGGATGTTTTTGTGTTGGTTAAGGGCAGTCAGGTCTGGCGAGAACCAAGGGCTATATCTGTTCCTGGTTCTAAATTTCTTGAATGGAGCATGCTTATTTAAGATGGTGAGGAAGGCATTTAAAAAATAAATAAACAGGCATCCTCTACTGACAGGATGAGATCAATATCCTTCCAGGATACCCCGGCCAGGGCGATTAGAAAGGCCTGCTCGCTGAAGTGTTTCAGGGAGCGTTTGACAGTGATGAGTGGAGGTCGTTTGACCGCTGACCCATTACGGATGCAGGCAATGAGGCAGTGATCGCTGAGATCTTGGTTGAAAACAGCAGAGGTGTATTTAGAGGGCAAGTTGGTTAGGATGATATCTATGAGGGTGCCCGTGTTTACGTCTTTGGGGTGGTACCTGGTAGGTTCATTGATAATTTGTGTGAGATTGAGGGCATCAAGCTTAGATTGTAGGATGGCCGGGGTGTTAAGCATGTCACAGTTTAGGTCACCTAGCAGCACGAGTTCTGAAGATAGATGCAGGGCAATCAGTTCACATATGGTGTCCAGAGCACAGCTGGGGGCAGAGGGTGGTCTATAGCAGGCGGCAACGGGGAGAGACTTGTTTTTAGAGAGGTGGATTTTTAAAAGTAGAAGTTCAAATTGCTTGGGTACAGACCTGGATAGTAGGACAGAACTCTGCAGGCTATCTTTGCAGTAGATTGCAACACCGCCCCCTTTGGCCGTTCTATCTTGTCTGAAAATGTTGTAGTTAGGAATGGAGATTTCAGAATTTTTGGTGGTCTTCCTAAGCCAGGATTCAGGCACGGCTAGAACATCCGGGTTGGCAGAGTGTGCTAAAGCAGTGAAYAAAACAAACTTAGGGAGGAGGCTTCTAATGTTAACATGCATGAAGCCAAGGCTATTACGGTTACAGAAGTCATCGAAAGAGAGCGCTTGGGGAATAGGAGTGGAGCTAGGCACTGGGAGAAACAAAGGGTTTTCCCAGTGTACTTCAAGGAAAACCCCATCGGCCCCAATATGGTCTGATCTTTGTGAAATACAAAAATACATTAGCAACTGACCAGTGAACACATGGAGAAACAGCTTCCCAAAACCTCTCTCTGTCTAAAGACAAAAGAACGGCAGCCTCCCTCAGTCTGTAATGTATTCACAGATCATAAGACTTAATCATTAATATGTACACTTCCTGTTCCTTTTATTACAAAATTAAAAGAAGAGAAACAATGATCTTTTTCAATAAAGTGTGCTTGAATAATCCCACGTTTCATTACTTTATCATCGATTCACACCCCTACCTGCTTCATTCCATACCTGCTTCATTTACCATACTGGCTTCATTTTCCCTACCAGCCTCATTCTCTTACCTGCTGCATTCCCCCTGCCTGCTTCACCCCTACCAGCTTCGTTAACCTCCCTGCTTCATTCCCCTTCATACTTCATTCACCTACCTTCTACATTCTCATACCCACTTCATACCCCTACCTGCATCATTCCCATACCTACTTCATTCCCCCTACCTGCTTCATTCCCAACCTGCTTCATACCCCTACCTATTTCATTCCCCTACCTTCTTCATTCCCCCACCTGCTTTATTCCCCTACCTATGGTCAATCCCCTACCTGCTTCATTTACCATACTGGCTTCATTTTCCCTACCTGCTCCATCCCCTACCAGCCTCATTCTCTTACCTGCTGCATTCCCCCTGCCTGCATCACCCCTCCCTGCTTCATTCCCCTTCATACTTCATTCACCTACCTTCTACATTCTCATACCCACTTCATACCCTGTCTCTTATACACATCTAGATGTGTATAAGAGACAGACCTTCTACATTCTCATACCCACTTCATACCCCTACCTGCATCATTCCCATACCTACTTAAATCCCCCTACCTGCTTCATTCCCAACCTGCTTCATACCATTTAAGTCAACCATTTAAGTCATTTAAGTCAAAATACCCTTACCTATTTCATTCCCCTACCTTCTTCATTCCCCCACCTGCTTTATTCCCCTACCTATAGTCAAACCCCTACCTGCTTCAATCCCTACCCGCTTCATTTCCCTACCTGCTTCAATCCCCTACATACTTCAACCCCCTACTTATTTAATTCCCCCTACCTGATTCATTCCCCTACCTACTTAATTCCCTACCCACCTGCTTCATGCCCCTACCTGCTTCATTCCCTACCTGCTTCAATTCCTTACATACTTCAACCCCTACCTATTTAATTCCCCCTACCTGCTTCATTCCCCTACCTACGTCATTACCCCTATCTGCTTCATTCCTCTACCAGCTTCATTTCCTTACCTGTTTCATTCCACTATCAGCTTCATTTCCCCTACCAGCTTCATTTCCCACACCTGCTTCATTCCCATACCTACTTAATCCCCCCATCTCATTCATTCCCCCTACCTGCTTCATTGGCTGAAATTGATTAAAGGAGCAATTTCCAAGACAATGGGCTTGTTGAGAATGTAATGGATGTCAGTGTTATTAATTATCCAGCTCATTACCAAGTGAGAATAAATCATTTATCTGGAGACCATCAGGGCAGATTAAATGAAGCCTCTTCTCCTCTCTTCCTGTCCCCCCCTCTTCCTCTCCCAGCATCCTGCTTTCATTAGACAGCCTGTCACTTTCTCACTCTGCCTCTAAGACATTCCTCTTTAGTTAGGCCTCCTGACAGTTGATTTCTAACTTAGTCTGCCCATTGCCTGACGTGGCACCACCAGCCCTGGTAATGCCAGGGTGAAATTGAAAGAAAACTAAACAACCCCCTTTATGATGAAAGTCATTTTAATGCAGAATTAGCAGGTCCTTAATCACGTGCAGTGATTAAGCCTGGGCTCCAAATTAGTTTACCATTATTTGAGGAGGGAGGCTGGGGCCAGGGCTGGGGCTGGAGAGTGACGCTGGGGCTAGGGTGGGAGGCTGGGGCTGGAGCTGGGGAAGGACACTAGGGCTGGGGCTAGGGTGAGGGGCTGGAGATGAGAAGTGACACTGGGACTGGGGCTGGGTTGCTCGGTTGGTGTGGAGTGGGGGTCTGACTGTAGTCTCAGCTCTGCAGGGAGGAGCCTAAATCCCTATAGCCTCTTTGGAGCTCTGCAGGGTGGAGCCTAAATCCCTATGGCATCTCCGGAGGTCGGCAGCCACAGCGCACAGGGCCAGGAGAGAGTAGACAGTAGAGAATCTGAGGGGGGGGTTAAATACTCCCCCCTTCCCACCACCACAGAGTGGGGTCCAGTAACAGGGCCCTCGTTCTCCTGTTGCATCACCTCTGCAACCCCAGCTCAGGGCCAGCAACCCATTTATCTGTGCCTGGCAACATCCTCCATGCAGAGAATGAGGGAATCTGACGATAAGCTCACAGTCACAGCTGGCCTGAGTGAGGGGCCAGCCCAGAGACTGGTGCCCTATTGAAGAACCCCAAGTAGGCAAAGTGACACAAAACGAATGAAGAGATTCATACTGTTGACAAACTGCTGCAGGCCACCGCAAAGACAAAGAGGCAATCAATATACACATATTATAATCTTACTGGGCATAAAGTGATGCAAATCTAAGATTTTATCAGAAAAGCAGATGCTTCCATGCAACACATTATTTGTGGGCTACTGAATAATACAGGAAGACCACAGTCACGAAACCCAGACAGAGATGCATGACAGGTTTAATCAGTGCTTCACTTGGGATGAAGGAAGAGCAGGAGCTGTCTTTTTCCAAGTCGGTCCATTAGACTATGCTCACCAAAATTAACAAATGACATTATGCTATAGACTAGAGGTCGACCGATTAACCGGAATGGCCGATTAATTAGGGCCGATTTCAAGTTTTCATAACAATCGGTGCTCGGCATTTTTGGACACCGATTGTGGCGGATTATTTTTTATTTTTTTACTTTATTTAACTAGGCAAGTCAGTTAAGAACACATTCTTATTTTCAATGATGGCCTAGGAACGGTGGGTTAACTGCCTTGTTCAGGGGCAGAATGACAGATTCTTACCTTGTCAGCTCGGGGATTCGATCTTGCAACCTTCCGGTTACTAGTCCAACGCTCTAACCACCTGCCTTACATTGCACTCCACGAGGAGCCTGCGTGGCAGGCTGATTACCTGTTAGGCGAGTGCAGCAAGAAGCCAAGGTAAGTTGCTAGGTAGCATTAAAGTTATCTTATAAAAAACAATCAACCTTAACATAATCACTAGCTAACTACACATGGTTGATGATATTACTAGTTTATCTAGCTTGTCCTGCGTTGCATATAATCGATGCGGTGACTGTTCATTTCTCATCGAATCACAGCCTACTTTTCCAAACGGGTGATGATTTAACAAGCGCATTCGCGAAAAAAGCACTGTCGTTGCACCAATGTGTACCTAACCATAAACATCAATGCCTTTCTTTAAAATCAATACACAAGTTTATATTTTTAAACCTGCATATTTAGTTAATATTGCCTGCTAACATGAATWTCTTTTAACTAGGGGAATTGTGTCACTTCTCTTGCGTTCCGTGCAAGCAGTCAGGGTATATGCAGCAGTTTGGGCCACCTGGCTCGTTGCGAACTGTGTGAAGACCATTTATTCCTAACAAAGACCGTAATTAATTTGCCAGAATTGTACATAATTATGACATAACATTGAAGGGTGTACAATGTAACAGCAATATTTAGACTTAGGGATGCCACCCGTTAGATAAAATACGGAATGGTTCCATATTTCACTGAAAGAATAAATGTTTTGTTTTCGAAATGATAGTTTCCGGATTTGACCATATTAATGACCTAAGGCTCGTATTTCTGTGTGTTATTATGTTATAATTAAGTCTATGATTTGATATAGCAGTCTGACTGAGCGGTGGTAGGCAGCAGCAGGCTCGTAACCATTCATTCAAACAGCACTTTCGTGCGTTTGCCAGCAGCTCTTCGTTGTGCTTCAAGCATTGAGCTGTTTATGACTTCAAGCCTATCAACTCCCGAGATTAGGCTGGTGTAACCGATGTGAAATGGCTAGTTAGTTAGCGGGGTGCGCGTTAATAGGGTTTCAATCGGTGACGGCACTCGCTCTGAGACCTTGAAGTAGTTGTTCCCCTTGCTCTGCAAGGGCCGCGGCATTTGTGGAGCAATGGATAACGATGCTTCGAGGGTGGCTGTTTTCGATGTGTTCCTGGTTCGAGCCCAGGTAGGAGCGAGGAGAGGAACGGAAGCTATACTGATACACTGGCAATACTAAAGTGCCTATAAGAACATCCAATAGTCAAAGGTATATGAAATACAAATGGTATAGAGAGAAATAGTAATAAAATTCCTATAATTACTACAACCTAAAACTTCTTACCTGGGAATATTGAAGACTCATGTTAAAAGGAACCACCAGCTTTCATATGTTCTCATGTTCTGAGCAAGGAACTTAAACGTTAGCTGTTTTACATGGCACATATTGCACTTTTACTTTCTTCTCCAACACTTTGTTTTTGCATTATTTAAACCAAATTGAACATGTTTCATTATTTATTTGAGGCTAAATTGATTTTATTGATGTATTATATTAAGTTAAAATAAAAGTGTTCATTCAGTATTGTTGTAATTGTCATTATTACAAATAAATAAATAAATRAAACCGTCTGATTAATCGGTATCGGCTTTTTTTGGTCCTCCAATAATCGGTATCGGCGTAGAAAAATCATAATCGGTCGACCTCTAATAGAGACCTATGATTATTCACTGTTAAGGGTTCATACACATTTTCCATGATTTCTCCATGAATTTTAACCACATTTTCATGACTATTATTATAGCCTACATAGAAAAAGTAAGATTATTGACACTGGAAGGCTGCTGTGTCTGATCCCATGTAGACCTGCCATTGTCCCCTTGATTAAAGCACACGTCTGCTTATCAGGTCCTGTTGAGCAGCTGATGTTTAGGCTACAATGTGGTTAGACCAGGGCTTGAGGATGGTTGCCACCCTTGATATACAATATTGCAACATTACAACCAAATGCTTCTGTCTTTATAAAATGATTCCCTCATTCAATGAATCAGGGCTCAAATGGATAAGGTAGACTACTTCAAAGCAAGGTATCTAACTAGATATGTTTATATACAGTGCATTCAGAAGGTCTTCAGACTCCTTCCCTTTTTCCACATTTTGTTACATTACAGCCTTATTCTGAAATGGATGAAATGTTTTTTCCCCCTCATCAATCTACACACAATACCCCATAATGACAAATGTGAAAACAAAAATGTTTGCTAATTTATTACAAACAAAAACCAGAAATACCTTATTTACATAAGTATTCGCACCCTTGCAATGAGACTCAAAATTGCAAAAGTGCATCCTGTTTCCATTGATCAGCCTTGAGATGTTTCTACAACTTGATTGGAGTCCACCTGTGGTAAATTCAATTGATTGGAAATTATTTGGAAAGGCACACACCTGTCTATATAAGGTCCCACAGTTGACAGTGCATGTCAGAGCAAAAACCAAGCCATGAGGTCGAAGGAATTGTCCGTAGAGCTCCGAGACAGGATTGTGTCGAGGCACAGATCTGAGGAAGCGTAT
Source organism: Salvelinus sp. IW2-2015 (assembly GCF_002910315.2). NCBI lineage: Eukaryota > Metazoa > Chordata > Actinopteri > Salmoniformes > Salmonidae > Salvelinus > Salvelinus sp. IW2-2015. Next base: position 180,147 of record NW_019957570.1, read on the forward strand.
CAAAATGTATGCAACATTGAAGGTCCCCAAGAACACAGTGGCCTCCATCATTCTTAAAAGGAAGAAGTTTGGAACCACCTAGACTCTACCTAGAGCTGGCCGTCCGACCAAACTAAGCAATCGGTGGAGAAGAGCCTTGCTCAGGGAGGTGACCAAGAACCTGATGGTCTCTCTGAGAGAGCTCCAGAGTTCCTCTGTGGAGATGGCAGAACCTTCCAGAAGTACAACCATTTCTGCAGCACTCCATCAATCAGGTCTTTATGGTAGAATGGCCAGACAGAAGCCACTCCTCAGTAAAATGCACATGACAGCTCGCTTGGAGTTTGCCAAAAGGCACCTGAAGGACTGAACTCTTTGGCCTGAATGCCAAGCGTCACGTCTGGAGGAAACCTGGCACCATCCATGAAGCATGGTGGTCGGCAGCATCATGCATCATGCTGTGGGGATGTTTTTCAGTGGCAGGGAGAGTAGTCAGGATCGAGGGAAAGATGAACGGAGCAAAGTACAGAGAGATCTTTGATGAAAACCTGCTCCAGAGCGCTCAGGACCTCAGACTGGGGCAAAGGTTCACCTTCCAACAGGACAACGACCCTAAGCACACAGCCAAGGCAACGTAGCAGTGGCTTCGGGACAAGTCTCTGAATGTCCTTTTTTGCCTCTGTGTGTGAATCTGGGCCGGCGATAGGCTACTTTGTTTCATAGAGGAGCCGGTACGTAATTCCCCAAAAATTAGTTTTACTGGTACGGAGCTCCGGACAGCTGAGGCTCAAGTCAAGCACTGGGTTTAATACAGTATATTGACAGTAGAGGACAACAAGATAATGAGGAATGATGAATGAGGACTTTTCTCAGCAACACCCACAGGAAAAAATACGATAGTATACTATGGTATAGAGTTGAAGTCGGAAGTTTACATACACTTAGGTTGAAGTCATTAAAACTCGTTTTTCAACCACTCCACACATTTCTTGTTAACAAACTATAGTTTTGGCAAGTCGGTTAGGACATCTGCTTTGTGCATGACACAAGTAGTTTTTCCAACAATTTTTTACATACAGATTATTTCACTTATAATTCACTGTATCACAATTCCAGTGGGTCAGAAGTTTACATATACTAAGATGACTGTGCCTTTAACCAGCTTGGAAAATTCCAGAAAATGATGTCATGGCTTTAGAAGCTTCTGATAGGCTAATTGACATCATTTGAGTCAATAGGAGGTGTACCTGTGGATGCATTTCAAGGCCTACCTTCAAACTCAGTGCCTCTTTGCTTGACATCATGGGAGAATCAAAAGAAATCAGCCAATAGCTCAGACAAAAATTTGAGACCTCCACAAGTCTGGTTCATCCTTGGGAGCAATTTCCAAACACCTGAAGGTACCACGTTCATCTGTGCAAACTATAGTACGCAAGTATAAACACCACGGGACCACGCAGCCGTCATACCGCTCAGGAAGGAGACGTGTTCTGTCTCCTAGAGATGAACGGATTTTGGTGCGAAAAGTGCAAATCAATCCCAGAACAACAGAAAAGGACCTTGTGAAGATGCTGGAGGAAACAGGTACAAAAGTATCTATATCCACAGTAAAACGAGTTCTATATCGACATAACCTGAAAGGCCGCTCAGCAAGGAAGAAGCCACCGCTCCAAAACTGCCATAAAAGAGCCAGACTGCGGTTTGCAACTGCACATGGGGATAAAGATCATACTTTTTTTGAGAAAAGTCCTCTGGTCTGATGAAACAAAAATAGAACTGTTTGGCCATAATGACCATCGTTATGATTGGAGGAAAAGGGGGATTCTTGCAAGCCGAAGAACACCATCCCAACCGTGAAGCACGGGGGTGGCAGCATCATGTTGTGGGGGTGCTTTGCTGCAGGAGGGACTGGTGCACTTCACAAAATAGATGGCATCATGTGGAAGGAAAATGATGTGGATATATTGAAGAAATATCTCAAGACATCAGTCAGGAAGTTAAAGCTTGGTCGCAAATGGATCTTCCAAATGGACAATAACCCCAAGCACACTTCCAAAGTTGTGGCAAAATGGCTTAAGGACAACAAAGTCAAGGTATTGGAGTAGCCATCACAAAGCCCTGACCTCAAACCTATAGAAAATTTGTGGGCAGAACTGAAAAAGTGTGTGCGAGCAAGGAGGCCTACAAACCTGACTCAGTTACACCAGCTCTGTCAGGAGGAATGGGACAAAAATTCATCTAACTTATTGTGGGAAGCTTGTGGAAGGCTACCCGAAATGTTTGACCCAAGTTAAAGAATTTAAAGGCAATGCTGCCAAATACTAATTGAGTGTATGTTAACTTCTGACCCACTGGGAATGTGATGAAAGAAATAAAACTGAAATAAATCATTCTCTCTACTATTATTATGACATTTCACATACTTAAAATAAAGTGGTGATCCTAACTGACCTAAGACAGGGCATTTTGACTAGGATTAAATGTCAGGAATTGTGAAAAACTGAGTTTAAATGTATTTGGCTTGTATGTAAACACCTTGTATATAAACTTCCGATTTCAACTGTAAATACTCTACTGTACAGTTTTTGCTGACATTACTGTAGAATTCACAATAGTGTTTTTACGGACTTAAGTCTTCAAAAATACCACAGTGAATAACATTTACTATGGTATTTACTGTAGTATACTATAGTCTATACTATAGAATGTATTGTAGTATACTGTAGTATTTACAGTTAACTGTAGTATACATACTGTAGTAAAAGAAAACTGTAGAATATTCTATAGTAATTAATGCAGTGTTTTTATGGATTGTAGTATACTGTAGTATTTACTTTTGTGTGCTTTGCGGACTGTATTAAATTGAAGTATTTAATGTAGTGTTTTTGCAGACATTACTGTAGTATTTACTATTGTGTTTTTGTTTTATAATCTTTGACATAGAAGTGGAGGTTTTCTCTTTGAGGAAACCTACTGGAGAAATACTTTTGTGTTTTTGAAGACATTACTGTAATATTTACTTTAGTATTCTACAGTATACTACGACATTCTATAGTAAGTACTACACATGATCGAGGGACACTACATTGTGTAGTACAGTATTCTACAGCATACTACAACATTCTATATAATTTGTATACTGCAGTACTCTATATACTGCAGTATTTTTTCATGTGGGCAGTTCTATGTGGATCATGATGACAGGGTGAAATAACATGTACCGTAATTATCTTCCCAGAAGACTGAAAATTGCTCTTATCATTATCTCAAGCTAGCCCAACTGAATAATTACTCAATGCCATCAGACATCAGACATGAAATCATAGTAGCCTCCGTGATCCCTACCGGAATATTTCACATTGAGCTGGGTGTGTATTGATATGTTTAGTGGTGTAAACAACTCTACTTTGAGGCTCACCAGCTGTGAGGCTGTGACAAGCATGTCACACTAATGAACTATTAAAAGGTAGAGATGACAAGTGAAATGGGGAATTTAACAAAAACTGGAGAGACGGGAAGCTAACTCTCTGAGCAAATCTGCCTCCCCTCTTCTCTCCTGTCCTATCCTCTCCTCACTTGTCCTCTCCCCTCCTCTCTAGTGTCAGGCCAAATCCTGGCCATGATATCAGCAAACAAACTGTTTGGCCTGACACAACTTAGAACACATTGAGAGATGGAGAGACAGATATAGTTGTTATTTTGGTGAAAGTTGGTTTATTGTAGTTTACATTAGAATGAATTTAATAAGCTTATTGGTCATCTACTGGCCAGCTGTTCATTATGTTCTCATAAGCAGTCACTTTAGTGACAATGGCTAAAGAACATAAGCTTAAAGTTTTGACGCAGCTGACTGATTGTATTTGGGTTGCTGTACATGGGAAATAATGGCCATTCAAACAACATTATGCTAAAGGCCATCTAGTCCATTTGGCTCTTATTATGATAAAGGTTATTTCAAGATTTCTTGACTGAAACATCACTAAGGTCAACTAACCAATGTGGCTCTTATTATGATAAAGATTTTTTCAGGGTTTCTTGACTAAAACATCACTTAGGCCATTTAGGAACATTTTAGTTTCTTTACTTCTTCTTCCTTAGCAATATTTGTTTTCTAAGCAAACTAGCCAGACCCAACACAATCATTCAGTAGCATCCAAATGTACTGGATTCCATACAATAGACCTACCACAGACATTTATGAGTGTTACAGGATGGAAATAACCCAATCTCAGGCATTGAGAAAGATGCATAATAACTGGTTCATTTCCAGTATAGTGTTGTCTGTTCCCGACTGGAGGATAGAACAGCATGTGTTGACTCATCCTGCTCCACTCCTCCTCCGCCTGCCCTGCTCCACTCCTTCTCCGCCTGCCCTGCTCCACTCCTCCTCCCTGCCCTGCTCCACTCCTCCTCCGCCTGCCCTGCTCCACTCCTTCTCCGCTGCCCTGCTCACTTCTCCTCCCCTGCCTCTCCACTCCTCCCTCCCCCCTGCCCTGCTCCACTCCTCCTCCGCCTGCCTGCTCCACTCCTCCTCCGCCTGCCCTGCTCCACTCCTTCTCGCCTGCTCCTTCCTCCTCCCTGCCCTGCTCCACTCCTCTCCCCTGCTCCACTCCTCCTCCGCCTGCCCTGCTCCACTTCTCCTCCCCTGCCCTGCCTCCACTCCTTCTCCGCCTGCCTGCTCCACTCCTCTCCCCCTGCCCTGCTCCACTCCTTCTCGCCTGCCCTGCTCACTCTCCTCCCCTGCCCTGCTCCACTCCTCTCCGCTGCCCTGCTCCACTCCTCCTCCGCCTGCTCTTGCTCCACTCCTCCTCCCTGCCCTGCCCTCCTCTCCCCTGTCTCCACTCCTCCTCCCCCTGCTGTCCACTCCTCCTCGCCTGCCCTCCACTCCTCCTCCGCTCTGCCCTGCTCCATTCCTCCCCTGCCCTGCTCCACCTCCTCCCCCTGCACTGCTCCACTCCTCCTCCGCCTGCCTGCTCCACTCCTCCTCCGCCTGCCCTGCTCCACTCCTTCTCCCCTGCCCTGCTCCACTCCTCCTCCCCTGCCCTGCTCCATCTCTCCTGCTCCACTCCTCTCTCTGCCTGCCCTGCTCCACTCCTCCTCCGCCTGCCCTGCTCAACTCCTCCTCCGCCTGCCCTGCTCCACTCGTCCTCTGCCTGCCCTGCTCCACTCGTCCTCTGCCTGCCTGCTCCACTCCTCCTCCGCCTGCCCTGCTCCACTCCTCCTCCGCCTGCCCCTGCTCAACTCTCCTCCCCCTGCCCTGCTCCACTCGTCCTCTGCCTGCCCTGCTCCACTCCTCCTCCGCCTGCCCTGCTCAACTCCTCCTCCGCCTGCCCTGCTTCACTCGTCCTCTGCCTGCCCTGCTCCACTCGTCCTCCGCCTGCCCTGCTCCACTCGTCCTCGCCTGCCCTGCTCCACTCCTCCTCCGCCTGCCCTGCTCAACTCCTTCTCCCCTGCCCTGCTCCACTCATCCTCTGCTGCCCTGCTCCACTCCTCCGCCTGCCCTGCTCCACTCCTCCTCCACCTGCCCTGCTCCACTCCTCCGCCTGCCCGGCCCGGCTTGTGGGGAGAAGGAGGCAGGCCCCGCGATAAATCACACTGTCATTGCACATCAGTGTATATCAATCTGTGCTCCAACGCTCCCCCATTTAGAGAATTGCTGAAGTGTTACTGCAGTGACATTGGGGATGACACTACAGCATAATGGGACTATTTTCCCTCATTCTCTCGCTCCACTCTACACCCCACCAATACCTTGTCCAAATCCAACACAATGCCACAGAAACAGTTCATCTGCTGTTAATCTGCTGTTTCTGTCCGGCAGCCTGAACAGGAGATTCCGAGACATTGTCTCCTGAGCCCTCTGGGAGGGGACCTACCTTGTTATTCCCAACATGGGCTCCCAGGATGTTGTTTGTGTGCATGGGGGTAAATCCCTGCATTACCAGAACATTCTGTTAACTTTAGCCTAAATTTGTCATCTTCTTCACTATTTGTGGGAAATATGGAGTTACAAATGGCAAATGTTGGATATTTTTTTCTGCAGTAACTGTTCTATTAGTATAAAGGTGTTTTGCAGATCCCATTAAATATGATAAGGGACMGAAAGTTATATATTCACAAGGCTGTTCATTCTGCAGTATACATTCTGCGTGTATGTGTTTGATTCAGTGAGTGATATGCTGCCCTGCATGTAGTTATGGAGGAAATCAAGGATGGCTCAAATCTTGCTATGCAACATCTTCCAGTGGAACCGGACCAAACCGGAATGGTGACCCCCTTGGCTTGGGTACAGAAACTTAGTCTGTTTGGGCGCTCAGCTATGCAGTCGGTAATGAGCGATCAGGTGGATGTACATTTTCACATTACATCTAGTGAGTCTCTCAGAGCAGCACCACAGAACATTAGTCTACCAGCAGCAGGGCCTGCACTAGCCTTCCATAACTGTGACAAATGAGTACAACACAGGAAAGTGTGTCGGTGTGGCTGGATTCCTACTTACTCCGACAGCCAAAAAATATCCTCTCTGGGATTTCCGAGTGTTCCAATATAGCCCTGTTTGGCTATGGACTGGCTTTAACTTGACATTCATTTCCATGCTTAAAAGGAAGTAGAAGTTAATTGCAGTTTTTGTTAGATAATAACCTAGCTACATTGGATCCATAAAGTTTTACAATACTTACAACCAGGGATTGGAACCGGTTTCCAGAACAGAAAAACTGGAAAATAACAACATTTTTCGAAGAACAGAATCAGAACAAAAGTAATCTATACTATTCCGGARCAGAACCATTATTTTAAAAACATGGGAACCGGTTAATAACGTTATTTTACGTTCCAGGCATTATTTTCAGTTTCACAAAAAAAACGCAACAAGGCGCCTATGCCAAAGCCCTCACTCTGTCACTCAGAAGCGTATTCCAGTGTCTGCCAGCCAGCTGAAAATATTTCCAATTATGTGTGTGTGTGTCTAGGCAACATGCCCCTCCCCTCTGAAGCTTAGGCTACAGTAGCCTTCTGATGTTACAAGCGTGATTCAGAAATTAGGGAGATATTTTAATTATAGATGAATGGATTCACTTTTTCAATGATAGTTACGGATACTATAGTTAACACCTTTCACATTGGATTTATTATCTACAAAAAGGTAATTAAAAGATTTTAATTCTGGTGGCTCTCTGCAAGCTGCTCCAACTCTCGGAGGTTCAAAGACATTCAAAGTTCCTCCATAGAAGCTGCTCCTTGGTAGGTATAATTCTGTGGGCCTAATTCAGATAATGCATTTCATAACAAGATGCCCAGCGCTTCAAGCTATGCCTCCACCCTCTCTTGCTCTCTCCCCACCTGCAAAATGTAAGTCGCATCTCGTCCTACACTTGGTTGTCCATTGCGCATGTAAACAACTATAGCCTAGGCTGCCGATAGCGCCCATGTACTATCAGCTGTCTAGGCTAAAACAACTATAGCTTGCCCTCTCCAAAGCAAGCTGCTCTATCCGCACTGATTGATGAAGTAATTTAATGTCAAGCTAATCTCGATTTCAGAGGTTTAAAAAGGAACAAAAAGGAACGATATAAACTAGTACCTTTCTTTTGGTTCAAACGGGTTCAGGACTTTATTTTGCAGGTCAAACAGTGTAACGGAAGAAAAAAAAGAATGGCTCTGTTTAGAACCAAACGATTAGAAAATCATTTCGGTTCCAACCCCTGCTTACAATTTATCTGTGATGTAAAAATGTACAAAGTTGAACAAACCATGGTGTATTTCCTATTCCATGCAGTATCTCTTGGAAATAATAAGAAAGCAGCTATGATTTTGGAGTTATTGTTCTCTGCAGAGAAAGATAACTTTGTCTTCTTCTCTTAGTGTGTGGAGGAGATGTAAGGGCAGTGGCGACCCGCCATTCAAGGCAGGTGATGTTATTTTGGCATTAATATGTGTCACATATCAGTTTAGAAACAATGTGTTAATAAAGCCGCAAACAAACATGGTCTGTTTTTTGGATTTCTTGAGGAAGGCAGCTCCAAAATGCAGGTGTTATAGCCTAGCTCAGTGCTTTCTGTGGTGTTGGGGCAGCCAGCGGAAAATACGGAGCGTAGTTGTTGGTAGTTGCACCGTGATTGGCTCAGTATTCTGTCACTCATGGGGTCACTACGTCACTGCAACATCTACGGGTAGAGTTAGAAGATTACAGCCCCTTAGGTGCTGTCATAGAGTTACATTAGAAGTGCCAATCCAAGAAGGCTCAAGGTCATTGGACACAGAAGAAATTACATCAAATCACATTATATCTACAGTAGCTTTGATTGGACTGATCATGTCAACATCATGCTTTCAAAATCTTAGCTAGCAAGCTACATAGCAGTCATCATCATGAATCAAGTTGACAATCTACTGGCAAATCCCTTTTCAATCCTTGTCATATAAAGAGAAATGATAGATAAAACCTATCGCTGCTCATCGGCCATTGGACATAAACATTACACAACAAGTTGGAAATTGCAAATTCAACAATGAGTGGTTTGGAAGGAATCAGTGGCTAACAGCAAGCGTTGCAAAGCAATCACTAGCCTGCTATTCAGTGGAGTGGGTGTGTGGTCCAAGTCTGGGTTTAAGGGTCTCTTTTCCAAGCTAAAAAGTATAAACATTCAACACGATGGGCCAGAAAAGGTTTAATACATTGGCCATGCTGTCAATCCAGCATGACTTCTGCCGTGTTCAAAACAACTGGAAACTCGGAACTGGGAAATCTCAGACTTCAGTGAGTTCAAGACAACTGGGAACTCAAAAAAAACGAGCTCCGACTGGGAAAATACGTTTTGAACGGTCATCCAACTCGGAATTCCAAATCGGGAACTCAGGCATCTTTCTAGAGGTTTGACCTGAAGATCACTGACGTCATGGTCCAACCTTGTTTTTTTCAGAGCTCCCTGTTGTCTTGAAAGCACTATAAATCCAGAGAATGACAGACTTTGATGACAAAGTTTGATGACATAATTTGCCCACAAAGGACCAACGCGCCTCCTTCCACAGCACAACAAGGTGAGTCCAAACATGTATTGTATGCTGCTGCATAAATTATGTAATATGCCAGGGATATATGTATACTGTAGCTAAGAAAGTAATACTAAGTGTATGTGGTGTAGTAAGCTGTTCGTAAGTGTTATCATTGAATATTGTAATAGCTTTCATTGTCTGCTTATATGCCCCCTTTATTTAGCCTATGGTTCTGACTTGGTGTACAGGGAGAACACCGTAAGAACGGTCTATGTTCTGAATTATGTTGCTGTACATGTCAAAAGTGCTGAAGTAATAGTTATATTGACTTTGTCCGTCCAAGCTTGTTCGTTAATGTCTTAATCGAAATTATGGATTGCCTCTTATCTGCTCGTCGTCCCCTTCTGCCATAGTTTGTACATCTCAATTGTCAGTAGAATTAACATTTGTTTAAGTAAGTCAACCATATCAGCTTTGTTTTTTTAAAGGCAGTAAATGTCACCGTTACAGTGCAATTAATGTATTGTTTAGTGTTTTGTAGTGGCTTTGTTGGCATGCATCTAAAAAGAAAAATAGAGTTTGCCCCACCAAGATTTACATGCTAAGATGGCCACTGAATAAGGGGGTGTGGAATCAAGCTGTCAAAGCTAGCTGTCTGTGTCTGTCTGTACAGCAAGCAGGAAGGGAGGGAGACAGGGAGACATAAGGCTATGCTCTGTTACACTCTGAGGCAATAGGACGGGAAGAGAAAAGAGAGTCAGCTCCCATGGTGCCTGTTTGGGGGATCTGTGGTTACAGTCGAAGGTAATAACAGGGTCAGTGAATTGTGACAATCGATAGGGAATTAATCGATATAAAACAAGCACTAGTCTACCACAGTTTCGACCAGAGGAATGATTTTATTTCAAAAATATTTAACTGTTCACTGAGTCACAGTAAAAAATCAAGAGCCATATCTAAAGTGGATTTTAACGTCAAAAACGCAATTTGAACAAGATGTCTAATACCAAACCGTAAAATAGCTTACATCACGCAATATACAGTGAATCCGGCAGATTTACAAAGGAAACCGTCTTTTCAAGTAAAAAAATGTGAACACATTGAAGACCACACCATACAAAAACAAGAGATGCAAAGTTCATGTAAGTGAAGCTTCCATAATGATATTCAGGGCAGCAAGTTCATCCAACGCACCTAAAATGTAAGGAGAGCAGAGCAGCGCTGAAGATGACAGAGCTCTAATTCACCACATTGTCATGCTAAGTAATATAGACTTAAAATCAATGCCAATGTGCTGTTTAAAAGCTTGAAGTCAACCACCAGGTCGCTGGCAGCACCAGCCATGCAATACTGAGGCTACAATTAGGCTGTATTGATTAACCAATAATCCGAGTGGACCACTATGAATGGTAATGATCTAGTAATACTGATTTCATTACTAAACTATTAGTCAATAATATTAAAGGGCCCCCTTTTTAATAATGCTGTCTTTATTAGAACTGACAGCAGATCAACTGTGACTGGGCCTTTCTTTCTGCTTACCTTGACACTGTGAATTCTAATGAAAAAGAAAACTAAAAGAGGAGGAGAAAGTGAAGCAGGARGGGTCCAAGGCTGAGGCTCCACCATGCCAAATTCTAGTCACTCTCCTGGTGTTCAAAAACAATATGTTGGCTCCTGGATTCAAAACACAGTAGTGGTTTATGGTGGTTTATATAGTGCTATTTTAAATATGGTGCATCCTCAGGTCACAACGCCACATTAGATTCACACACACTATTATATACACTGAGCGTACAACACATTATGAACACCTGCTCTTTCCATGACACAGAGTGACCAGGTGAATCCAGGTGAAAGCTATGATCCCTTATTGATGTCACTTGTTAAATCCAATTCAATCAGAGTAGATGAAGGGAAGGAGACAGGTTAAATAAGGATTTGTAAGCCTTGAGACAATTGACACATTGATTGTGTTTGTGTGCCATTCAGAGGGTGAACGGGCAAGCCAAAATATTTAAGTGGTTTTGAACGGGGTAYGGTAGTAGGTGCCAGGTGCACTGGTTTGAGTGTGTCAAGAACTGCAACGCTGCTGGGTTTTTCATGATCAACAGATTCCTGTGTGTATCAAGAATGGTCCACCACCCAAAGGACATCCARCCAACGGCAGGCCAGGGGTAGAAAACGGGTCATTGATGAAAGAGGACAAAGAAGGCTGACACAAATTGTGCAGAGCAACAGACGGGCTACAGTTAGTAAACTGACAGTCCAGTACAACATTGGTGCCCAAAGACCCATAAAATAATGCAAAGCTCGTCGTACGTTGACACGAATGAGGTATGGCAGCCGACAACCTTACGGAATTCCACTTCGTTCAGTAAAAAAAACAAAAAAATGTGGTTGCAGTGGGCTAAGGAATGAAAACACTGGAAAGGACTAGGGTATGGAGAAAACCATATGAGTACATGCATCCATCATCCCATGACTCGCGTCAACATAGCAGGCTGGTAGTGGTGGTGTGATGGATTGGGGTGCGTTTCATGGTACACATTGGGCCCCTTGATAAAAGTGGAGCAACGTTTGAATGCCACAGGATATCTGAACAGCATTGACAATCAGGTGCATCCCTTCATGGCAGCAGTGTATCCATCTGCAAATTGATTATTTCAGCAGGATAACGCCTCATGCCACAAGGCTAGGATTGTCTAGGAATGGTTCCACGAACATGACAGTAAATTCAGCTTACTGCAGTGGCCTGCCCAGTCACCAGATCTCAATCCAATCGAGCATCTGTGGAATGAGATGGAACAAGCTATTCCGAGTACTACCAGCCAACTTGACAACGTGGGAAGCATTGGAGTCAACATGGGCCAGCAACCCTGTCTTTGACCATGCACACCAGTGGTGGGTTTGGCCACCACACTGACCAAAATGTTGTGCACAACATCTATAAAAAACACCACATAACATTCCCTAAACGTTCTCATTAGGTTTCCAAATAAAAAACAGACACCATTTGTTCTGGGAATGTTCTTGAAACATAATTTTATACAAATATTGTATAATCTTCAGCACAACTGGACAGTTGTTGTGTTACAGTATGGACAGTTGTTGGACAGTTGTTGTGGACAGTTGTTGTGTTACAGTATGGACAGTTGTTGGACAGTTGTTGTGGACAGTTGTTGTGTTACAGTATGGACAGTTGTTGGACAGTTGTTGGACAGTTGTTGTGGACAGTTGTTGTGTTACAGAACACTTCCCGAAACCTAACAAATGTTCTGGGAACTTTCACAGAACTGATTTGGTTTGCTGGGAACACTCTTACAGCTGAATAGATATGTGTAAACAGATTTACATATCTGCTCTGTTTCTCACCTAAGATGATCTTTTGAGAGTAAAAGTGGAAAAAACCCAATCTATTCTCAGGAGGAAACATCTCTAGGTGATATAATGCAATTAGCTTGACCAGTGACTCAGTGTTTCCTGTCAATGAACAAATGAGCCTTTTCATGCTTCTAATTTTCCAACTCACTGAGTGAATCAAATCGAAGAGTCCCCACTGTTCTGCTTCCATCAGTAATCACTGGGTATCAACTCACCTCCAAAAAATACATGTCTCCTGACACGGATAGAGGTCTCTGATAACTTTCTATACCAGGTTCATTGGAGCCATTAACACAGACAATGAGAGCTCACTTCAACTTCCACGGTCACCTCAGCTGACACTCATGCATATGAGACATCTTTTAGAAGAGGTGCCTCCAGTATAGAAGTGCTTTTATAGCACTACAGTATATTGATGAGTAAACTTGAGATTCTATAAGGTATTGGCCAACAGTGTTAATATTGACTCAATATGAGTCTATGCAACAGCCTCAAGATGCTGGTGCCTAGTGACAGGCTAAACATCTTGCTTTTTCCCTTTAGCTCATTATCACACACTCCTCTCCTCCTGTCCTCTCCTCTTCATGTCCTCCCCGCTCCTCTTCTCTCCTCTCCTTCTTCTGTCCCTCTCCTCTCCTCCTCCTGCCACTCTCCTCTCCCCCTATCCTCCCCCTCTGTCACGTCTGCTCCAGCTCCCCCCCCCGATGCCCTGCATCACGCACTCCCTTCATCCATTACGCACACCTGCCTTCCCACATCACGCGCATCAGCGATATTGGACTCACCTGGACTCACTCATCACCTGTTGTTACCTCCCCTATATTTGTCAGTTCCCCAGCTCTGTTCCCCGCTTCTGCATTAATTGTCTTTCGTTTGTGTTACTTGTTTGCTGACGCTGTTCCTGTCTCGTTCTATGTCCGTTACTTATTAAATGTTTTACTCCTCGTACCTGATTCGTCTCTCCAGCGTCATCACGTTACACCCGCTCCTCTTCCTGTCTCTCTCCTCCTCCTCTCCTCTCCTCTCCTCCTCCTGTCTCTCGCCTCTCCTCCCTCGTTTTCCTCTCCTGCTTCTGTAACTTTATCCTCCTCCTCCTGTCCTTCTCTCCTCCTCCTGTCCCTCTCCTCCTTCTGTTCCTCTCCTCCTGTCCTCTCCTCCACCTGTCCCTCTCCTCTTCCTGTCCCTCTCCTCCTCCTGTTTCTCTCCTGTCTCTGCCCTCTCCTCCCCCTTCCCTCCCCTCTCCTCCTCCTGTCCATCTCCCCTCTCCTCTCCTCCTTCTGTCTCTCTGCTCTCCTCCTCCTGTCCCTCACCTGCCCTGCCCTCCCCTCCTGTTCCTCTCCCCTCCTCCTCCTCTTTCTCCTCCTCCTATCCCCTCCCCTATGTAAACCTCTAAGATACAGTTGAAGTTGGAAGTTTACATACACCTTAGCCAAATACATTTAAACTCAGTTTTACACAATTCCCGACATTTAATCCTAGTAAAAATTCCAGTTAGGATCACCACTTTATTTTAAGAATGTGAAATGTCAGAATAGTAGAGAGAATTATTTATTTCAGATTTTATTTCTTTCATCACATTCCCATTGGGTCAGAAGTTTACATACACTCAATTAGTATTTGGTAGCATTGCCTTTAAATTGTTTAACTTGGGTCAAACGTTGGGTCAAACATCATGATTTTCCCATGATGTCAAGTTTGAAGGTAGGCCTTGAAATACATCCACAGGTACACCTCCAACTGACTCAAATGATGTCAATTAGCCTATCAGAAGCTTCTAAAGCCATGACATCATTTTCTGGAATTTTCCAAGCTGTTTAAAGGCAGGGTCAACTTAGTGTATGTAAACTTCTGACCCACTGGAATTGTGATACAGTGAATATAAGTGAAATAATCTGTCTGTAAACAATTGCCAAAACTATAGTTTGTTAACAAGAAATGTGTGGAGTGGTTGAAAAATGAGTTTAATGATTCCAAACCTAAGTGTATGTAAACTTCCGACTTCAACAGTACATCTATTACTTCAGTATTCCTGACCATTGTAATATTGTATTGGAACTGAGCCTGTATATACAATAGCTTCTTACTTTCTCGTGTTCTTCTTTTTTATTTATCTTGTGTTTGTTCTACCTTATGTTTTTTTGTGTGCTACATTGATTTGTACTGTACTTGTGCACGTGACATTAAAACTTGAAACATGAAACATTGGTCAAAAATCATACTCTCTCTGATGCACATAGTTTTCTGTTGTCAGAAAACCACCTAGTATTGCACCTCCTGGCCTATGTTTGAGAAGTAGCAATTCTATCTGCTGGACTAAACTGCTCTTTACTCTAACATGTTTCCTGAAATGAGTGCACTCATATTTCGCCCCCAAAAGAACACAAATATAACTTTTTATTTTCACACATTTTCTTCCACCTAAGAAAAGAGAAATTGGTCACACTGATCTGGGGAAATAGCAGGACAAAGCCCATGTGAACACATCCAATTTCATGATGAGTTATGAGAATAAAATAAACAGGTCATGGGGTTTCCACATGGGTAAGAAGGTAACCGAGAGGCTGGAGTATGGAGGCAGAACTGACAGGCCTAGCTGATAAGGCGGGAGGAGGAAGAGAGGGAGAGAGAGAGGGGGAGAGAGAGAGAGAGAGAGAGGGAGAGAGAGAGAGAGAGAGGAGAGGGATGAGTGAGGGGGAGAGAGAGAGAGAGAGAGAGAGGGGGAGAGAGAAGGGGGGGAGAGAAGGGGGAGAGGGAGCGAGGGAGAGAGAGAGGAAGAGAGAGGGGGAGAGAGGGTCAGGATGTGCATGGCCCATCATCTTTCTCAATGTTGACTTAACTGGCTGTGGAAAGTGTTACAATATTCCAATGAGGTTCGGAGATGCATGACCATGGTAACTCGCTTCTCACAGTGACAGCAATGACTGTTAAATTTAGCCTGAACGCAATGTTCTTTCATGAGAGGCATTTTACTTTGAAATGCATTTTAAAATATTTATGACCAGGTTGCTGGCTGTGGAGGAAGAGAAGAGGCTTTTTTTGGTCATGGTGGTTTTTGGGCACAAATCTGAGCCTTTGCCAAGGCTTAGCCTCCCCTCCATTCTGATTTACTATTGTACTGTACCACTACTATACTGCAGGCTATTCAGGAGCAGATTGGCCCTACAAGCTACTTCAAGGCCTTGTTGTTGCCTCATTTCAAGTTTTAAGTTAGTTTTATTAGTCGCATGTATGGGATACACATGGCATACACCGTCCAATGAAATGCTTGCTGCAGGTTCCTTCTCAACAATGCAACAACAATAACAAATAATAAAGATAAGAATACGAACATAAAGTAAATGGCTCAGTAGAATATAATAAACATTTTAGAATAAGTATAATACAGGAAGGCACAATTTTAGTCCAATATTTAGACGTATTTTGGGGATGGGGGGCAAGTGTATTTGTATATGTGTGTATATATGTGTGTGTGTGTGCGCGCGTGTGTATTTGTGTGTGTGTGTGGGTGATTGTGTATCAGTGTGGGTGTGTGCGTGAGTGAGTGCATGTGTGCAAAGGTGCAGAGAGTCAGTGCAGGTGATCAGTCCAGTTCAATTATTGAGCAGTCTGATGGCTTGTAGATAGAAACTGTCTATGAGCTTGTTGGTATCAGACATCATGCTCCAATACCATCTGCCCGACGGTAAGGGAGTGAACAATTCGAGGCTGGGGTGTGTGGGGTCCTTGATGATGCTGCGTGCCTTCCTCAGGCATCGTTTCGAGTAGATGTCCTGTCTTCACCACATGCTGGTGGGCCTTGCGGTCGTGGACAGCGCAATTCCCATACCAGGTCATGATGCAACCGGTCAGGATGCTCTCGATGGTGCAGCGGCAGTATTTGGAGAGGACCCGGGGTAGCATACCAAATGTCTTTGGTCGCCTTAGGAAGTAGCAACGCTGTTGCGCCCTCTTGACAAGAGTCGTGGTGTTGTTGGTCCATGTCAAGTCCTCCGTGATGTGGACGTCGAGGAACTTACAACTGCTAACTCTCGCTACTGCAGTCCCGCTGATGTGGATCGGGGCATGTTCCCTTCTCTGCTATAAATGGCTAGCAACACCATTTATATTCCTTCGCTAAGCTAGTCTGCAAGTATTTTAACATATTATTATCCAAGTGTCTCCCCACATCCCCAACAGCCTCGTCACTGAGTTTACGGTAGCTATATTTTACCCACAGTGCAACTCCTCTGTTTCACTTAAACCTATAACCAAACAGGACACAGGGGCAATGCTCTTTAAGGGTGGAGGGGCAGTGGACTTGAGACCAAGGATGAGCCCCCTGCCCCCTAGAAGCCTAAGTGTCCTGAGTGACATCTCTGTGTGCTTGAAGCTAACTAACGCAGGCCTTGTCTGACCCTGACTCGGCTCACCACCCAACCAGCAGCACCCTAACATGGCATTTGATCCAACAGGTCAGCACCCCAGGCAGCTTGTAAACCATGTGGAATCCAGCCTCAACATTACACCACTCATGCACGCCTAGTGCTTAGCTTAGCAGAAGGGCATGTGAGTGAGTGAACAAACAATGGCTCAGTTAACTGACAAGACAAGCATCATATTCTCCCTGCCAATTCACATCTCACTGAAGCAGATGTCTTTCAGCTTAGCAGATCACGTTAGCTTGCTGCTACCGCCTTTGTTGTGGCTTTGTAATGCTAGTTCGTTGAATACTGTTGTTTAGTGAAGCACAGTACTGTTTCGGTCTTTGAATTGCACGTAAAATAATTTGTGTGTGTGTAGCAACGGTTATCAAAATTGTTAAGGTTCTAATAAATGCAATAGTTGTACAATGAATGAAGACACCCCAAACTTTAAGAATTGTTTTAATCCATCATATAATGACTGAATTATAGCACATGAAACATTTTACTGGGACAGACAAATAATGAATGGGAGTTCAGGGATTTTGGTGGGAATACACCACTTTGAAAAGAAGGTTGACGACATCCGCTCCTCAATCACTCAGAACTACCCTACACCTACACCTTGACCTCGTTCTCCCCTCCCTCTCCAGATGAAATCCTGTGACTATTGAGGTCTGGCCGCCCGACAATCTGCCGGCTTGACCCYATCCCCTCCTCCCAGACCATCTCTGGAGACGTTCTCCCATTCCTCACTTCCCTCATCAACTAATCTCTGACCATCGGCTGTGTTCCCTCTGACTTCAAAACGGTCGCTCCCCTCCTCAAGAAACCAACACTCGACTCATTTGACGTCAGAAACTATAGACCTGTATCTCATCTTTCTTTTCTTTCAAAAACACTTGAGTGTGCTGTCTCTGATTAACTATTTCGTTATCTCKCTAAGGAAAATCTTCTTCACCCTAACCAGTCAGGCTTCAAAATGGGTCACTCAACCGAGACTGCTATTCTCTGTGTCACAGAGGCTCTCCGCACTGCCAAAGCTGACTCTCTCTCCTCTGTTCTCATCCTCCTAGATCGATCCGCTGCCTTCGACACTGTGAACCATCAGCTCCTCCTCTACACCCTCTCAGGGCTGGGCGTTTTGGATTGCATCCTACCTGGCAGGCCGTTCCTACCAGGTGACGTGGAGAGGATCTGTGTCTACACCACGTACTCTCACTACTGGTGTCCCCCAGGGCTCGATTCTAGGCTCTCTCCTTTTCTCTCTATATACCAAGTCACTTGACTCTGTCATATCCTCACATGGTCTCTCCTACCATTGCTATGCAGATGAAACTCAACTACTTCTCTCCTTCCCCCCTTCTTCACCCAGGTGGTGACACGCATCTCTGCGAGCCTGGCAGATATCTCAGCTTGGATGTCGGCCATCCACCTCAAGTAACATGCTCGACAAGAAAGAGCTGCTCTTCCTCCCCGGGAAGGCCTGCCCGCTCAAAGACCTCTCCATCACGGTTGACAACTCCACAGTGTCGCCGTCCCAGAGTGTAAAGAACCTTGGCGTGACCCTGGACAACACCCTGTTGTTCTCAGTAAACATCAAAGCAGTGACTCACTCCTGCAGGTTTATGCTCGACAACATCCGTAACGTATGACCCTACCTTACACAGAATGTGGCGCAAGTCCTAATGGCATCTCCTGTCTGGACTACTTCAACTCGCTGTTGGCTGGGCTCCCCGCTTGTGCCATCAAACCCCTGCAACTTATCCAGAATGCTGCAGCCCGCCTGGTTTTCAACCTTCCCAAGTTCTCCCATGTCACCCTGCTCCTCCACACACTCCACTGGCTTCCAGTCTAAGCTCGCATCCACTACAAGACCATGGTGCTTACCTACGGAACAGCAAGAGGAACTGCCCCTCCCTACCTTCAGGTTATGCTCAAACCCTACACCCCAAACTGAGCACTCAGTTCTGCCACTTGTGGTCTCTTGGCCCTCCCACCCCTTTGGGAGGGCAGATCCCGCTCAGCCCATTCCAAGCTCTTCTCTGTTCTGGCACCCCAATGGTGGAACCAGCTTCCCCCTGAAGCTAGGACAGAGTCCCTGCCCATCTTCCGAAAGCACCTGAAACCCTACCTCTTCAAAGAGTATCTTAAATAAATGGTTATAGGACTGTCTATCATTCTGTATGGTCTAGTATAGGCTACTATCTGTTTCAGTTCCATTTCTGGAACGGTTGTGTGTAGTTTCCATGTGTTTATGTCCTGTTTATAGAGTAGCTAGAGTCAGACTCAGAGAGAGCTGCCTGCCTATTGCAGTCCTGAGGCTCCAGCGGATTGGCTCTGTTTCAGAGTGGGGCTAGGCAGGCAGGCAGGGTGAATGAGCTTGGGGGTTGATTTCACACTGCAGTTGGCAGCTGCTTTTCCTGCAGTCGGGACCCAGCACACACCCCAAGGGTCAGACTCACTGGCCTGGAATCCCAGGCTGCCTGACTGCCTGCTGCATGACAGAGGCAGCGGAGGAGGCACAAGCCCAGAATGTGAATAAATAAATCCATCTCACGTCACAGTGGATGCCAGCGTTTACACTGAGGGCTGATGCATCACAGATACACAGTGATACCCCACTATGCTACGGTGATAAATGGTGTGTCTCCGCAGTGCATCCGGCTGAGTGTTTTATCACTGAACTACCAAACCTTGAGAGGAAGGGACTTCAGAATATTAAGTGTAAGAGTGCAAAAGTTAAACCTTTCCGCTCACTGCAGCTGATTTCAGATGCAAATCGTGGCCAGCTGTCAAACTGTTTTTGGAACTGTGCACATACAATACACACATGCACATAACAATATACAACACATTCACACTGTAACCAGACACACCCAAACACGCACGCACACAAACACACCCACGCACACACACGCATTACGCACACACACACACACACCCAAACACACACGCACACACACACACGACATGGGGGGCTTACCTGTGACTTTGAGCTCCGTGGTCCTCCTCACCACCCGGCTGCCATACTTGAGCTCACAGGTGTAGTTTCCGCCGTCGTCCTCCTGCACCTCAGGAAACCAGATGTTGGTGATGTTCACCATGATGGAGCTCCGCCACGTCCTCTTCTCACACTCCTAGACAGACAGGTCACATTAACATCACACCATCACCACAGTGTTATACCGCGTCAGTTTCATCTTGTTCCATATCTTTTGATCCAACTCACAGTCATTAACTACCGATTCACGATGTTACGTTTAATTACGTTTATTTAGATACCCATTAGTGGATCAGGGCTAATCTTCTTGGGTTCATACACAAAGACTATACAACGTTTCTGAGAATAAGAGTGATTCGTTACCTTATACCAGGTCATCTGGGGCTGCTTGTAAGGGGCGAGGTAATCCTCGATGTCTGGGCAGTTGATCATCTTGCTCTTAGTGATCTCGGCTTTCTCCAGGTGRCGTATTTTACTGTTGAAGCACAGGCCCTCGTCGTTCTCCTCYACCGCCAAGGACATGGACACCTTCATGCAGTAGGTGGAGTTTCTGCAGGCAGGGAACACAACACAGGAGGCTTTATGTTTCCCCAAGTTCACCTCTAGCCACAGTTATCACAACACACAAAAGCACACATCGATTTCTCCACGGGGTTTCATCTGTGAACTAGCAGAGCTCTTAAACACTGCCATTCATTTCATCAATGCCTCCCTGCCTGCCTGTGATGATGTAAAGTGGGGCAACTTTTTACTTTTTTTTTTGCCAACAACATCAAGAACAATAGGCAGTTTGACATGGAGGATATCGGAATGGAATATTTCTAAATGCTTCAATTAGTAAAGAGATGCGGCTCCCCCTGAAGTGGCAGGAGCACATACTGTATGGGGAATGAATTTGCATATCATTGCACTAGGCAGGCACCAGTGAGAAGTACAAGTCTCCTTCAGGAGGCCTGTGTCAGGGCACATGACCCCTAGCTCAACACATAGCTACTGCCATGGCTACTACACTAGGTTCCCATTGAAAATGCATGAGGGCTTTCAAGCATGGGATTGCCCTCCAGTGGCATTGTGTGTCAGCCTCTCAAACACTAAGGCCCCTGAACTTCCGCTAGCAAGTTCAGCCTGTTTAATGCCAAGATTTTACTTTTCAGCATGAAACATTTAGCTGGTTTTAGACTTGGACATCAGGCAGGTTGTGTATGTGACTGGGTGTGTGTGTGTGTGTGTGTGTGTGTGTGTGTGTGTGTGTGTGTGTGTGTGTGTGTGTGTGTGTGTGTGTGTGTGTGTGTGTGTGTGTGTGTTGTGGTGGTGTGTGTGTGTGTGTGTGTGGTGTGTGTGTGTGTGTGTGTGTGTGCGTGTGTGTGTGTGTGTATTGAGAGAGGTGGCCTGACATGTCTGCTATGTGTGTGTGTGTGTGTGTTGTGTGTGTGTGGTGTGTGTGTGTGTGTGGTGTGTGTGTGTGTGTGTGTGTGTGTGTGTGTGTGTGTGTGTGTGCGTGCGTAGAATGCCTAGTTTCAGGCAACAGAGATAGAGTATAGCTGTTCTGGGCTACTGTATTTATGAACTATGACTAAAAAACTGTTCACAGGGCACTTGCTGTGTCTGGTGACAACGGTCTCATATTGTGACGAATAAAAAGACAAACAACAACAGACAAACAGGGGACAGATGTGTGAAGTCACTCAGGACAAATGAGGATCTGTTACTGACAATTAGCCCAGTTAATCACGCTGCATAACTATTGTGCTATCCTGATAAGACTGCTTCCACTTCATGAATAATTAATCTCTCACTCCTGCCATTACTCTCAAGCAGCCTTGGCTACACCTCACCAGTTGAATTATATGCTTAATAAAAAAGGCATTTCTGTGTGCTCGCGGTTCATGATTACATCTGTTAATGTGATCTTCAATGAATCTAACATGACAACCTTCAAGATGTGGCCCACCCAGGTGGGTCAGTGTCTCATGGGTCAGCGTGCCCGGGCTCTTAGCTTTCTTGAGACATTGAATAAGCATTCTGAACACCCATACGCCTGAATGACTTCGTGCCATGTAATTTCCCCTACACAGGTTTCCGTGTGAGCCATAGTACAGAGAGCCAAACTGTGTAAATGCCCTCTTGGCAGAGGTCAACCGTGCATCTTTCCACTGTAGATCTCAGTAAATGACTGTAACACATGAACGGTGCTAAGTAGTTTCCTATATCGTTGGGGGACTGCTCTGACACCGCAGCCATGGAGGTCAATGCAGAAGCCTTTCATTGCAGTGACCTGACCTTGGCCAGACAGAGAGACAGAGAGCGACTGAGGATCCTCTGCAAGTATGTCACTCATGTTGTTCTGTTTTGCTGCATTTCCTGTTTGTCCTAAGAACCACCTGAGAAAGTGCATAGCCTCAGAACATCTAGAAGAGGCTTGTCTGGGGAGAGCAGTGACACCGTAGCTCCCAGTCCTGGCAGAGGAGACATAGAGTACACAGAACTGCTCTCTGGGGCACCCTGCCACAAGCCCTCCTCTCACACAGGGAGAGGATGAGGAGGAAGTTGGAGATTAAATCATATGATTAATTCACTGGTAATGAACCTCATTCTCTTTCCTTCTTCCACAGCCCTTAGCGTTCATATAACTCTCTCTGTGGAAGATGGGCCTAGGAGGACCCCAGGTCCTAGGAGGACCCCAGGTCCAATTATACTGACTGACAAAGTGTTGCTCTATGAGCTTCATAGAAATTAGCACTGTCTGCCACTATGATTTGACCTGTTTTCATTGTGGATCATCTGCTGAGATGGCCTATACAACAGAGAGCAGCATATTGGCACTCTTGTCTAATACTAATTTGCAATAAATTACATTTCTATGTTTCTCAGTGTCTAACAATTATTTGCTAATTAGGTATTATACAGTGGTTCTTCCTTTAAAAGTTTTGAGTTTATGCCACGACCGTTTGTGGTAGATGGTAGCAGATTGTGGTAAATTACATCATTCTGGCAACAATGGCTGACACTTAAATAACGTGCCATAGAATTCTGCGGCAACCCGCAAGCTGTGCTGCAGTACGCCACAACTTTTAAAGGAAGGACCACTGTATGRATGTGTGCCCGATGCCATCCCTCATCTCTTAATCTTCGCTGGGAGTGCAAAATCAAGTGTGCCTATATGCCAGTGGTCACCAACCTTTTCTGAGTCAAGATCTCTTTCTGAGTCAAAATGCAAGCTGAGATCTACCATTCAGATTGTTTTTTAAACATCTAGGAGATCACAGTCTTCCTTCCAGCTGATGGCAAAACTCAAGTCACACTGCATTATTTCTGCCTCACGTACGAATTCATGTTGTTACTCCTATGACCACAAAAAGTGAAATATTCCTCTATTAAAAACTACATTCAGCTAATAATAATAACAGAAGCTTATTGGAACACTATGCAATACTCATTAATTGCAGCTGCAGTGCTGGTTGTATCGTGAGTGGAAGTAGGGAGAACGTGCATTTGATGGTTTATAAAAGTGTTGAACAAAGTGTTGACAGTGCTGAATAACAACTTAAACATGAACTTTGTCACGCCCTGATCTGTTTCACCTGTCCTTGTGATTATCTCCACCCCCTCCAGGTGTCGCTTGTTTTCCCCAGTGTATTTATCCCTGTGTTTCCTGTCTCTCTGTGCCAGTGTATTTATCCCTGTGTTTCCTGTCTCTCTGTGMCAGTTTGTCTTGTATGTTCCAAGTCAACCAGTGGTTTATCCCATTCTCCTGCCTTTGCTATTCTCCTTTTTCCAGTCCTCCCAGTTTTGACCCTTGCCTGTTTCTGGACTCTGTACCCACCTGCCTGACCATTTCTGCCTGCCTTGACCTCGAGCCTGTCTGCCACTCTGTACCTCCTGGACTCTGATCTGGTTTTGACCTTTTGGCTGTCCACGACCATTCTCTTGCCTACTCCTTTTTGGATTATTAAACATCTTAGACTCCAACCATCTGCCTCCTGTGTCTGCATCTGGGTCTCGCCTCGTGTCATGATAAAAACAGTAGCTCTGTATTTGTTAAGTCTCTCTCTAGTCATGGTTTTAACTGCTGTGTGTTCAAAGCTTATTTTTTACAGTCTATGGCTCAAGGAAACCACAGAGGAAACTGTGCAGACACGGTGATCTGAGCTATCTGATTGGCCAGCTGTAGGCCTATGGGTGCACTTGCTTTGCTCTCTGGGCCTGCCGGGTAGTTGGAGTTCTACCTTCAGACAGATGAAATGGTTCAAAATAGGAACACTTTTCATTCCAGGCACTAGGACTGCTGAATCACCAGCGCGAAACATAAAAAAGACTTTATCGTTCGTTTTTTTAAAGAAATGTTTGGTGATTGACGAGGAATGCCTTGGATTGGTGATCATTGCTATAGGCTAATAGTGTGGTCTCAATCGAATGATACATAATTTATTTCAATAATGTTTCTTGACCATGAAGAAGCTATTTATAAGAGTTATTGACCTCACAATATTAGCCAGATTCGAGTAACTTCCATTGTGGTGTTGAAACTTGAAGCACAGTCAATCAGAAATGGACAGCTCATGGTGCTGAAAGAAGGCAAATTCAAGTAGACATAGTTCCTTTAGACCATACATATTTTAATTTGACTTTACTAACAACCAGAGGGCTGAGTGTTGGAGCCTATTTCTTCCTATTTAAGAAATAAGAGGTCTGGCAGACCAAATTAGCCTATAGGCTGCTATCCATAGATTTGTTGGCCAATTCCTCCACCCACCATGAACTCTTTAAATAGCTGACCTCCGTGTCAGTGAACTGCTGGGTGTGTTAAATTAAAACAAGGACTCAAATTGAGGGGGTATGTGAGGATATGACATATGCCTTATGTTAAAGAAAATGGCAAAAAGCAGGCCTAGCCCTCTTTAGCTTAAGGTATTGAAGAAAATTAAAAGGATCAAATTATAAGAAGTGATTTATAATGGCGCTTCGGTCCTTTAACGTTTAGAGGCTGACCTACAACCTTCAATACCCGAGGAGACAAAAATGGACTTAATTTAATTTTGTCTCTATCATTTCTGTGATACAGAAGATGTTTTAAACCCAGACAGCTTTTAGGGAAACATTTGTGACCCACTGGGCACAGATTTCATTTCAATGTCTATTCCACGTTGGTTCAACATCATTTTATTGGGTTAAGCCACAGAAGAAGAGTAGCAGTAGCTAAAGCTTACATTTTTTTTGCGTCGGTAGGCCTACTCTGTCTGGTGGACAAGTAGGCCTAACTTTTGAAAGTACCATGCTTAGATTCATAATGACATCTCAGATTGAATTATTTACAAATGGACAGTTTCGTTACAAATAAGACATAGTCCTATGTGTTCATCTTATTATAAGGCTCTCTCTCTGTCCATTCTTAGCCTGAAACTTCAGTCATTTGTGTGCTATTAACAAAGATTCTGCTGTCTCCAGTCATGTAAAATGACATAGAACTGCATGAAATGCATTTATAGAAGGCACATTTTTCTCATACCCGCAAATACGATGGTAGATTCATGCAATGCTTTTCCTATAAAGGAGATCTTTCCACCTACAACCTTCTGGCCCGCAGCCCTGTGCACTATCAACAGTTCTACGTTGCCATGTAATGCTTACAGGATGAAGAATCGTTTCTAAAACTGCATTTCTAAGGCTCTGGTCTGTCTAAGAAGTGAGGGTAAACGGCAGACATGTTCTCTGCTATCTACTATGTTTTCATTATTATTTTGGGAATAGGGGAGGGTCACTTGTTTTTTTTCAAGCATTCAGGRAGGGTTTCGTTAACATATAGGGTAGGGCCAACCATTTTTATTTCAGAGGTCAAATTTTCTCCAGGTAAGCCTTTAAAAAAATTACGTACTCTCCCTAATGAGAAGGCACTTGTTCATCTGTGTTAGGTTCTGTATTTATTTTCTTAGTCAACCTTGTGTTCTGTTTCGTTGTGTTCTTGAACGTAGCCATGTTTCTTTGTGTTCTTGAACGTAGCACTGTCTTTCATTTTTGTTCATTGATTTCACCTGTGTTAGTTACTCACCTGGTCTCATCAGCTCCTTATTTAGTTCAGTTCATTATGTTTGTGCCTTTGTGAGGTGTTGTTCATTTTGACTCTACTAAGCCTTTTCCTAGCTTGTTTGTGAGAACCAGTTATAGCCTTCAGTCCTAGTTTTGATTCACCTGCCTGTTTGCCTACCTGTGTATGACCATTGCCTGCCTGTGACCCCAATTCCTGCCTTCTGTGAAGGTGCTCTGCGTGTGAATCTACATGTTTCTCTCCCTGAGCATTCATTACAATCTGTTTGCCAATAAGGAATAAAAGCAATTTATGTAGGTTAGTTTGAAATGGTTGTTGATGTTATTGGCATTAATTGTGATGCAATGCAAAAGATTTATGAGCTTATGAATGGATGTATCAGGTCCCCAGATGCTTTTGCAAGTCCTTCAAAATCTTTGTGGGGGGAATTTCCTACACAATCTCCCTTCCTCGATTGCTCTACTGTCTGAAAAATTACATCAAACTCTTTGAAAGCACCTTAATAAAGATGGATTTCAGCGAGAGAGACAGAGACAATTTTACATGCAACAGTTTAAATCTAAATGTAGGCAAATTCCATTGATTAAAATGGGGGGAGAAATTATTTTTCCACCATTTCTCTGTAAGAGGGAGGAAGAGGAAAATGTAGTCAAGTTTTAAAGAGGAATGCTAAATATTTAAGAGAACATGAGCCCCCAATTTCATTTCAATAGGAACCACTCTAACTGGGAATAAACCACGAAGACCCTACTTCGGGAGCTATTAAACCTCTAGTGTAACTGACCTTTGGAGAAAAAAAGTAACAGACACACACTCTCACTCGCTCTCTCTCGCCCACTCCACATACCAAGAGAAGATCAAACAGACAAAATGTACAAGGAAATTGAAAAAAGAAGGTGTTGAAAAGCAATGGCAAGAAACAGTCAAAGTGTGAAAGAATCCGAGTACCTCATCACTACACAGGATAATGGGGTTTCTGTTGACTCATGGGCCATTGATGAAACTTTCCATATCACTAATCTGCAGGAGTTGGTTCAACCTGGATCAATGGGTTTGTGTGAAGTTCAAGGTTAACTTCTCTAGGATAGGGGGCAGCATTTTCACGTTTGGATGAAAAGCATACCCAAATTCAACTGCCAGCTACTCATCCCCAGAAGATAAGATATGCATATTGTTAGTAGATGTGGATAGAAACCACTCTGAAGTTTCTAAAACTGTTTGAATCATGTCTGTGAGTATAACAGAACTTATTTAGCAGGCGAAACCCAGAGGACAAACCATTCAGATTTCTTTTTTTTGAGGTCACTCTCTTTTCAATGGAGTTTCATTGGGAATACAGATTTCTAATGGACCTTCTTGCAGTTCCTACCGCTTCCACTGGATGTCAACAGTCTTCAGAAATTAGTTGAGGGTTTTTCCTTTGTGTAATGAATAAGTACGGCCATTTTGAATCAGGGTCACTTGAAGTGTCCTGCTAGATAGAGGCGCGTGACCAGAAAGGATGCTACAGATTGTTTTAATTCTGTATTGAACACAGATCAACCCGTCTTCAATTTTATCGATTATTTACGTAAAAAAAAAACTAAAGTTGTATTACAAAAGTAGTTTGAAATGTTTTGGCAAAGTTTACAGGTAACTTTTGAGATATTTTGTAGTCATGTTTCACGAGTTGGAACCAGTGTTTTTCTGGATCAAACACGCCAAATAAATGGACATTTTGGATATATATCGACGGAATTAATCGAACAAAAGGACCATTTGTGATGTTTATGGGACATATTGGAGTGCCAACAACAGAAGTTCGTCAAAGGTAAGGCATGAATTATATTTGTATTTCTGCGTTTTGTGTCGCGCCTGCAGGGTTGAAATATGCTTATCTCTCTTTGTTTACAATGGTGCTAACTCAGATAATAGCATCGTTTGCTTTCGCCGAAAATCCTATTTGAATTCTGACATGTTGGCTGGATTCACAACCAGTGTAGCTTTAATTTGGTATCTTTCATGTGTGATTTAATGAAAGTTAGATTTTTATAGTAATTTTTATAGTAATTAATTTGAATTTGGCACTCTGCATTTTCTCTGGCTTTTTGCCAAGTGAGACAGTAGCGTCCCACCTAAACTCAGATTTTTGGATATAAATATGAACTTTACTGAACAAAACATATATGTATTGTGTAACATGAAGTCCTATGAGTGTCATCTGATGAAGATTATCAAAGGTTAGTGATTAATTTTATCTATATTTCTGCTTTTTGTTACTCCTCTCTTTGGCTGGAAAAATGGCTGTGTTTTTCTGTGGCTATGTACTGACCTAACATAATCGTTTGGTGTGCTTTCGCCGTAAATCCTTTTAAAAATCAGACATGTTGGCTGGATTCACAACAAGTGTAGCTTTAATTTGGTGTCTTTCATGTGTGATTTCATGAAAGTTARATTTTTATCGTAATATATTTTTACTGGCTTTTGGCCAAGTGGGACTGATTCTGGGAATCCAGTTCCTGGGGCCTCATTTATCAATATTGCGTGTAAACTATTCTAAGATACTCTTTACGAAAGGAATTTTGAATGTTTGTACTCATAGAAAAAGTGTGATTTATCAAACAATCCTACAAACGTCATAATAATTGATAAATACCAATTGTTCTCAGCCTCAGTGCTCGGGCACAACCTCTTCTATTTGCATTTTGAAACCTAATTAACCATACACTGTATGGTCAAAATCATCCCTTCAAAGCCCGCTGGGAATATACAGTGCCTTCAGACCCCTTGACTTTTTCCACATTTTGTTACATTACAGCCTTAGTCTAAAATTGTTTACAAAAACAGGGTTTCAGACATGTTTGCCAATATTTTATAAAAAATAAACTGAAACATCACATATACATAAGTATTCAGACCCTTTACTCAGTACTTTGTTGAAGCATCTTTGGCAGCGACTACAGCCTCGAATCTAATTGGGTATGACTCTACAAGCTTGGCACACTTGTATTTGGGGAGTTTCTCCCATTCTTCTCTGAAGATCCTCCCAAACTCTGTACAGCTATTTTTAAAGACTTGTCCTGAAGGCACTCCTGCGTTGTCTTGGCTGTGTGCTTAGGGTCATTGTCCTGTTGGAAAGTGAACCTTCGCCCCAATCTGAGGTCCTGAGCACTCTTGAGCAGGTTTTCATCAAGGATCTCTTTGTACTTGGCTCCGTTCATGTTTGCCTCGATCCTGACTAGTCTCCCAGTCCCTGCTGTTGGAAAACATCCCCACAGCATGATGCTGTCAGCACCATGCTTCACCGTAGGGATGGTGCCAGGTTTCCTCCAGACGTGACGCTTGGCATTCAGGCCAAAGAGTTAAATCTTGGTTTCATCAGACCAGAGAATCTTGTTTCTCATGGTCTGAGAGTCTTGGCAACTCCAAGCGGGCTGTCATGTGCCTCTTACTGAGGAGTAGCTTCCGTCTGGCCACTCTACCATAAAGGCCTGATTGGTGGAGTGGTGCAGAGATGGTTGTCCTTCTGGAAGATTCTCCCATCTCCACAGAGGAACTCAAGAACTCTGTTAGARTGACCATCAGGTTCTTGGTAACCTCCCTGACCATGGTCCTTTCCCCACGATTGTTCAGTTTGGCCGGGCGGCCAGCTCTAGATTTTCCAAACGTTCCATTTAAAAATGATGGAGGCCACTGTGTTCTTGGGGTCCTTCAATGCTGCAGACATTTTTCGGTACCCTTACACAGATCTGTGCCTCAACACAATCCTGTCTTGGAGCTCTATAGACCGTTCCTTCGACCTCATGGCTTGGTTTTTGCTCTGACATGCACTAGTTCATAAAAAAAGTATTTTCCGAGACTGAAATAGAGGAGCTAGAGATTGAATACAACCAAAAGGTTTTATTTGGCTCGCTCCGTTGACGCTTGACCAGTAAAAATAAAAACATAGCTACAAAGAGTGGACCATTAGGACAATTCAAGTTGCTTTAGCAATGGCAAATATACTTCAAATGAGTAGGCAACTCACCAATAAGCCATCCATCCTCAACAGCTCCCTCCTGTAGGAGTATAGGCCAACATTGCTGTTCTGTGAGTCGTGCATTCCACCTGGCCACCAACCTATCACCTGCACATTAAGAGTGGAAATATTTTCTGTCCACATAGTTTAACTTGTTTTGGGATTGTGCTTTTATGGCGATGTGTCTGTCGTCTACTGCTCTGTTTGTATTTGGGAGCCCATTGATGGCAAAGAAACCCTCTGGACTTCAACCTGTTGTGCAATGGTATATGGAAATTGTATGTTACATTTTGTTTTGCTGATGATTGCATCCAAATCATTGGCTCATCGAGGGCTGTGAGATGTCGATCAGCAAGCTCCCACTGAAAAGTGGTTGTTGACTGAAACCTGAGGGCGGATAGCACTTGGATGTGCACCGGAATGGCATGTGTTTGCCTTTCTAAAGCAGGTCTTAAATCCTCATGGGAAATGATATCTGATGAGCCAATCTGTACTTTCTGCAAAAAAACTCCTACCAATCTTCCAAAAGAGCAATATTAGCCTC
Source organism: Salvelinus sp. IW2-2015 (assembly GCF_002910315.2). Taxonomy (NCBI): domain Eukaryota; kingdom Metazoa; phylum Chordata; class Actinopteri; order Salmoniformes; family Salmonidae; genus Salvelinus; species Salvelinus sp. IW2-2015. The sequence continues at coordinate 210,492 of NW_019957570.1, forward strand.
TCATTCGATTTCCCATTTTCTCAGACTTTTATAGTATTTCAACAACGGTTTCACTTTCACACGTACCTCTAATTTAACAAATTACTGTACTTTATATGGATTATTATCATAACAAATGCACTGTAGTGGTCAAATGATACAGTATGTCAGTCAATATATGTTGCATGAATTCACAATAGAAATACAATGAAATTGAAAACTGATTAAATTATCACTCTCACAGTTTCAAAATACACTGAGTATACAAAACATTAGGAACATGTTTGCACCCCCTTTTCCCCTCAGAACAGCCTCAAGTCGTCAGGGCATAGACTCTACAAGGTGTCGGAAGCGTTCCACAGGCATGATGGCCCATGTTGACAACAATGCTTCCCACAGTATCAAGTTGGGTGGTAGTGGATCTCTACTCCGAATAGCTTGTTTCATCATGAATTGAGATCTGGTGACTGGGCAGGCCACTGCAGTAAGCTGAATTTACTGTCATGTTCCTGGAACCATTGTGGCATTATCCTGCTGAAAAAATCAATTCGCAGATGGATACACTGCTGCCATGAAGGGATGCACCTGATTGGCAATGCTGTTCAGAAATCCTGTGGCATTCAAACGTTGCTCCACTTTTATCAAGGGACCCAATGTCTGGCCATGAAAACACACCCCACATCATCACACCACCACCATCAGCGTGATATGTTGACACGCGGCATGATGGATGCATGTACTCGTGGTTTTTTCCATACTCTAGTCCTCCCATCAGTGTGAAACAGCAGAAACGGCAATTCATCAGACCAGGCAATGTTTTTCCAATTCTCCAGTCCAGTGTTCTGTTCCTTAGCCAACTGCAACCACAGTTTCTTGTTGCTCGCTAAAAGAAGAGGAACTCCGTAAGGTTGTCGGCTGCCATACCTCATTCGTGTCAAGGTACGACGAGCTTTGCATTATTTTATGGGTCTTTGGGCACCAATGTTGTACTGGACTGTCAGTTCACTAACTGTAGCCCGTCTGTTGCTCTGCACAATTTGTGTCAGCCTTCTTTGTCCTCTTTCATCAATGACTCGTTTTCGATCACTGGTCTGCCGTTGGCTGGATGTCCATTGGGTGGTGGACCATTCTTGATACACACAGGAATCTGTTGATCGTGAAAAACCCAGCAGCATTGCAGTTCTTGACACACTACCATACCCAGTTCAAAGGCATTTAAAACTTTTGTCTTGCCCATTCACCCTCTGAATGGCACGCATACACAATCCATGTCTCAATTGTCTCAAGGCTTAAAAATCCTTCATTAACCTGTCTCCTCCCCTTCATATACACTTATTGAAGTGGATTTAACAGGTGACATCAATAAGGATCATAGCTTTCAGATGCTATATGATGTTCTGCAAGTGAGGTGCTTACAAATTAACATCTCATAGCTACGCTGCCTAGCTGCCTGTCTGTCTGTGGGTCTGATAACTAACTGGTTTGATCTATCAATAATACGGTCTCAGAAGGTATTTTTATTTGGTTTGGATAGATTTTTCCTAAAAGACTGTCTACCCTCTAACACAGCCTCATATGGTGAAGCTTCACATTACAAAATGATTACAGCTCGTCTAGTAGAACACAGCCTCATATGGTGAAGCTTCACATTACAAAATGATTACAGCTCGTCTAGTAGAACACAGCCTCATATGGTGAGCTTCACATTACAAAATGATTACACCTCGTCTAGTAGAACACAGCCTCATATGGTGAAGCTTCACATTACAAAATGATTACACCTCGTCTAGTAGAACACATTTAATTTAAGTCATTTAGCAGACGCTCTTATCCAGAGCGACTTACAAATTGGAAAGTTCATACATATTCATCCTGGTCCCCCGTGGGGAATGAACCCACACCCTGGCGTTGCAAGCACCATGCTCTACCAACTGAGCCACACGGGGAAGGCTCATATGGTGAGCTTCACATACAAAATGATTAACCTCGTCTAGTAGAAACACCAGCCTCATATGGTGAAGCTTCACATTACAAAATGATTACACCTCGTCTAGTAGAACACAGCATTTTAACAATGATTGTTTAAGTCTAGACCCGTTGTAATGTATTTACTGAAAACAATTTTATCCACTGGTTGGTAAGTTACCCATAGATTTGTCTTTGATGTGATTCTATGAAAGCCAGACAGATCACTCTCCCTCCCCTCTTTGTAGACATTTATAACAATAGTCTCTGCCCAAGTAAATATACATGTGGTTTTGAGAGAGTTTAAAAGTTGATTTATGTCAAAGCTGAAGCTTGAGCATTTAATATTTGAATTGAACTGGCAAGCGTGGTAGCGTAGATTCAGACAGTGTCAAAGAACAGACTGGCTTCTCTGTCTCTAACGGGCTTCTGCATGGACAGATGAATAGAAAGGTGAAAAACCTGGACCGCTTTGAAAGAAAAGGTCTGTGACATCCGGGCGGTTGGAGAGAGAACAATTATCTTATGAGGGGAGAAAAAGACAGGTGGCACATATTACTTTACAGGCCTCTGGGGGATAGCCTACCTCAGATAATGTACTGCATACGTGTTGTATAAGAGGCATCCCTCAGACTTTGGGAACATGTGTTGTATTTCTCCTCGGCATAAAGTTATTGAACAAAGCTAAGCGTGTGTCCATTGTTTGGGGGAAGGTGTGAAATGCCTCTCCCTCCATCAGTGCTGTGATGTGGGAGGTTCGTCTAGCCTCACTGGAGAGAATGAGAAATAAAGGTGTGGTGAATCTGTCTCTCGAGGCGCATTAGCCGGGCAGATTGCATCGACTCGTTGGCTACAGCTTAACATGTCATGCTGGTGCTGTGAGATTCTCTGGCATTCAGGCATGATTAGTCACTGTTCATGTTGCAATAAAACAGGACATCGCCTGGTACCCCATATAACTGCCATAAAGGCCTCAATGGCAGGGCTAGTGTGTGTTTGTGTGTGTGTATCTGTGTATGTGTTTGTGTGTTTGAAGATGTCTGTTTTATTCCAAGTGGTCTGCGTAGGGGGCCTGAGCCAGACACAGAACATTATCCCTCCTGCGGTCAGTAGACCCTATGAGAAAATACATTCCTTCATTCCAGAGCCACCCTGTCATTTCAGAGCCACCCTGTCATTTCAGACACAGCAGCATCTGCCAATGTCATTTTCCAGCAATTGTCTCTCAGAAGACTATAGATTCCTACCTTTAGATTCAGAACTGGGTGCTGCCAGCCTTTCTTCCTCTGTGCTGATTGTAGTTTTGTATCATTATTAGGAGTTTCAGTATTCTGGGGTTTAATTAAAGAAGCAGCTTGGGGATCTACAGAAACCCAAAACACCACTTATTTGGATTTCTGTTCCTTTGGTTTCAGGGATCAAGAGTCACCATTAATGGAAACTAAAGCGTGAAAACAGGACTTGTATCCTCTTTTCACCTTTAACGTCTTTGACAGACAATTAATTGAGTTTGGAGGATATTGAGAATACTTCATAAAGATACATCACTGGATACAGTATCTTATATTCAATAACACATTTCACAGGGCTACATGCCACTTCAATTTCCAGTATTGTTTTTTCTTCTCCTTCCAAACGATCTGTCGTTTGGAAGGAGGCAAAAGAAGGCAAAAGAATAAGGCTCAGCTTGATGACTCTCTAGCTAGCTAACACATTGGAATGCATTGCGCCTGGCTGTCTGAGCTGTGGCGGTTGCTATGACCAACTCGGTGGGACAGTAAGTAAAATAAGAAGCGAGATGAAAGTGACAGGATCTTCTCCTAAATAGACTGTTAGCGTAGCATGAGGGGAGTGCAGAGCGAGGAGAAAACACGTATTATTGGCCACGGAGAAGCATCAGCTTTGTTAGAGGGGCTGGATCTTCATCTGAGGAGAGTTTTGCTGAAGCCTCTGTCAGATTGTCTCTATTTTCTATTCACCATTGACTCTCACGGTAAAGTAGCTAGGAACAGTGAAAATATTTTTACTAGATGTTATAAAAACACCTTTTATTTATTCATCAAATGATTTGCAGGTTGTTTGATGTAATAATCCGAGGAGGGAATTCTAGCACAATCCTTCTCGCATAGAACTGACAGGAACATCATGGATTTGATATTAATGATTTTGGCAAAGCCTATTCTTTTGTGGAATGTCAGTTACATGTTCCGCAACACGAGTCAACCACAGTTCAGTGTCAGGGGTGAACTAACCTCGCAAGGCCAGAAATGCATTCCTCCGCGAGGAAACTAAACATAGCATGCGATGTGGATCTCTCCCTCCTCCTTATGCTGTGTGCAATCGCAGGGCTTGCTTGGCTGGCGCGGTGGGTGTGCAACAAGGGGGCTGTTCAGCATCACAATAGACACACTGACTCACCACAGTAGCTTTGGAAAGTAGATGTAAACTAAATGGATAAATTCGGGCCTCTCAAACTACTGTACAATATGTGGGACCACTAGCCAAGATCAGTCATGCATGAACTGTTATCCAATGAAAACTCACTTCCTGAAAATGTGGGCTTTCAATGAGCTGTGAATGACTAAAATAAGCATGGTGCTTGGTTGGGGGTTACTGTAAGAAAAGCTCAACTGTTTGATTCCTCAGAGGCACAGGGACTAAATAAACCCACCTCAGGACGCAGGTGTAGAAGCCGTTGTCCTCCAGCTCAGCTGAGCGGAACCAGATGGAGTCATCCTCCTTGCTGAGCCGATGGCCGGAGAAGATGATAGGCTCTTCAGAGTCCCCTTTGTTTTTGTACCAGATGAGCCGGAGCTTGGCGCTCTGAGTCATGGAGTAGTTGGTCCTGATGTAGCTGTAGAACAGGGCGCACTTCACCCTCACTGGTTCCCCTGCTAGGACCCGGTACCTCTTCAGGTCTACCGACCAATCGATGCAGCCGTCCACTGTGGAGGAGGAAGTAGTACATGGTTAGGGGACTAGTGTAAACAGAGTGGTTGTTGGTGTCATGCAATACTATGCTTGCTAAAACTAGGAACTAAGAGCCTAAACCTCATCCTACAATGCATGGAGCAATGAAAACCCAAATCCACCATAGTCCCTTTGCCCAAGAAAGCGAAGGTAACCTGCCTAAATGATTACTGCCCCGTAGCACTCATGTCGGTAGCCATGAAGTGCTTTGAAAGGCTGGTCATGGCTCACATCAACACCATCATTCCCAGACCCTAGACCCACTCCAATTCGCATACCGCCCCAACATATCCATAGATGACGTAATCTCAATCGCACTCCACACTGCCCTTTCCCACCTGGACAAAAGGAACACCTAGTTGAGAATACTATTCATTGACTACAGCTCAGCGTTCAACACCATAGTGCCCTCCAAGCTCATCAGTAAGTTAAGGACCCTGGGACTAAACACCTCCCTCTGAAAACTGGATCCTGGACTTCCTGACCTGCCCCCAGGTGGTAAGGGTAGGCAACAACACGTCTGCCACGCTGATCGTCAACACTGGGGCTCCTCAGGGGTGTGTACTTAGTCCCTCTGTACTCCCTGTTCACCCACGACTGCGTGCAAACACGACTCCAACACCATCATTACGTTTGCTGACGACACAACAGTGGTAGGCCTGATCACCGACAACGATGAGACAGCCTATAGGGAGGAGGTCAGAGAACTGGCAGTGTGATGCCAGGACAACAACCTCTCCCTAATGTGAGCAAGACAAAGGACCTGATCGTGGACTACAAGAAAAAGCGGTCCTGAACAGGCCCCCATTAACATCAATGGGGCTGTAGTGTAACGAGAGTTTCAAGATTCTTGGTGTCCACATCACCAACAAACTATCATGGTCCAAACACACCAAGACAGTCGTGAAGAGGGCACGACAAAACCTTTTCCCCCTCAGGAGACTGAAAAGATTTGGCATGGGTCCCCAGATTCTCAAAAAGTTCTACAGCTGAACCATCGAGAAGCATCCTGACCAGTTGCATCACTGCCTGGTATGGCAACTGCTCGGCATCTGACCGTAAGGAGCTACAGTGGAAGTGCGTACGGCCCAGTACATCACTGGGGCCAAGCTTTCTGCCATCCAGGGCCTATATAATAGGCGGCGTCAGAAAAAAACCCATTACAATTTCAGAGACTCCAGTCACCAAAAGTCACAGACTGTTTTGTCTGCTACTGCACGGCAAGCGGTACCGGAGCGCTAAGTCTAGGACCAAAAGGCTCCTTAACAGCTTCTAACACCCAAGCCATAAGACTGCTGAACAATTAATCACATGGCCACCGGACTATTTACATTGACACCCCTCAATTTGTTTTGTACACTGATGCTACGCACTGTTTATAATTATGCATAGCCACGTCACCCCTACCTACATGTACAAATTACCTCAACTAACCTCAACACACTGACTCGGTACTGGTACCCCCTATATATAGCCTCGTTATTGTTATTTTATTGTGAACTTACTGTTGGTTAAGGCTTGTAAGGTAAGCATTTTACAGTAAGGTCTACACTTGTTGTATCCGGTGCATTGATAAATGAAGTTTGATTTGATTTGATAATAGATCTACAGACAATGGAAGCTACTAGGCCTATACTATGGGGGTCAAATTCAAATGAATCCTAAAGTATTCACACTAGTGCCTTGCAGTAGGATGAAAATCTCATTTCATATTCATCTTCTCCATTTGGATTTTCATTTGCATCCTAAATGGGAGCTCTCTAGCTAGGCTTCAAAGACATTTCAAGTTGTACTCGGTAATTAGCAGCCGCTCTCCTTCTCTCCATTGTCATCCATAGTGAGTAGTGGGGAAAAAGCCACAGGAGCCAGTAATGATGAGCCGTCAAGATTGCCTTAATGCTGGTGAGCTTTGAACCCGTGACACATGTGAAACAGTAAGCGTATGACAGGGAAGAGGCAGAGAAGGTCATAGTCACGATCAGACTAATGCAGGGTATTTAGGATAAACCAGTTAGCAGCTATGGCACTGCTGTTGTAGAAGGCAAAGAATAATTTAGTCTACCATGAACACAGTTAATTGCAAATAATAACTACTTTAAGATGTACTGTATCTCTATGGCCAAAATGACCAGTGAATTGCCTGAAATGGACGCTACTCTTCTCATTGTGTGACTACAGTACAGTAGGATGCTTTGACATTACAAACCAAATGCCCGGTCAGCCAGTTACATGGATGGACAACTCATTGAAGACATGAAGACAGTCTTTTTGTCATCTGTCATAATAGACATTGAGTCAGAGAACATAAATACGGATGTCAACTAGAAGAGAAAAGCTACAGCCCCAATTGCCTACAGAAACACAGTTGCACATCAGTGGAATTACAGACTCCAGTTACATGTCCAGCTCTCTGTGTCCTATAAATATGTTTACATTGAAAAACTGTCCATTGTAATGTGTTGAGGTCTGCCACCAAGACAGATTTACAGTTAAGATTCTATATATTTTGGATAATTATTGTGTCATGCCAGGTTGGAAAATGAATTCCTGACATAGACAGGAAGTAAAAATTGACAAGGGGAATTAACATCCATCAAGTCAGCCTGAGGAGGAGGAGGAGGAGGAGGAGGAGGAGAGGCTCCGAACTGCAGGCTGGAGCCAAGGGGAGGGGTTTACAATGGAAGGTGATGTTCCCTGAGTTTTATTTGTGAGAGCTCAAACGTGTGGAGATGAGATGCAAGAGAAGCAGAAGCGGCACGCATTAGTTCAATCTGCTAGGTAATGTACTGTCTTCAGACAAAAGGCACAGCCAACCCACGCTGAGTGCTCAGTTACAGATGTACATAAACTGGCACTGGAGAAGCAGCCATATGTGCCTGAAGTCACAGCCACAATGCACTTTCTGAATGATTCATTCATTCATTGCCTCCCTGATGTTGCCACTGTGGCAGGGTTGAGGAGGAGCTATTCATTGTGACGATTGAGGCCTAACAACCAGATATATAATTCCAGTCAGCTGCTGCAACAGATCCCATTTGCACAGCGCCACCTATAATATTTGAGTCTGAAAATAACTTAGAAATAAAGTAGTAACCAGGATGTGTGGAAAGTGCAGTGTCATAAAGCAGGCCAATGGTGGAACGGACTGAACTTATGTAATAAACAACCCAATGTCATGAAACTGTCCATTAACTCTCTCACCTTTTCAGAAAAGCCACTGAAAATTGAAAATAGTCTGCTACAATGTACATAAAGGCATCACCATGAAATACACACAGTGTGTCGGCACAAGGGGCTGTATAACCAGTACTGAGGTCTCTAGATGCTGGTCGTCAGCCCTCACAGCTACTAAGCCAAACAGAGAAACCACAATCCATTGTAAAATCCCGTGTAGATCTCAGCACCTGCTTAATAATAATAGCTTGACCTGGCTGCTGCACACTGGCCAAGTGATCATGAAGCAGTATAGCAATTTCAGCCATGACAGCTGAGAGCAGGAAAAAAGTCAACGTCAGAGCTATAGCCCACCAAATATTTTGTGCTGATGTGCAATTTCAGTCCTTGCATTTGATAGTTTGTTTAGGATTTTCTTGAGAAATGTGAATTAAGCTTTTAGTGGACATGTAGCTTTACAAGAGGTATAAAACGGGGGAGCAGGGGTTACAGCCATTTCGATATAAATCTAGAAATGAGTTACACTCCGGCGCAGAAAAAACAATCTTATCAGAGGAAATAAATATGTTATGGCCCCCCCTGTTAGGAGCTGGGAAGTGTGGAGTTATGGCCCTCCTTTATGGAGCTGGAGAAGTGTGGAGGGTTATGGCCCTCCTGTTATGGAGCTGGAGAAGTGGGAGGTTATGGCCCCCTCCTGTTATGGAGCTGAGAAGTGAGGAGGGTTATGGCCCCCTCCTGTTATGGAGCTGGAGAAGTGTGGAGGTATGGCCCCTCCTGTTATGGAGCTGGAGAAGTGTGGAGGGTTATGGCCCCCCTCCTGTTATGGAGCTGGAGAAGTGTGGAGGGTATGGCCCCCTCCTGTTATGGAGCTGGAGAAGTGTGGAGGGTTATGGCCCCCTCCTGTTATGGAGCTGGAGAAGTGGAGGGTTATGGCCCCCTCCTGTTATGAGCTGGAGAAAGTGGGAGGGTGATGCCCCCTCCTGTTATGGAGCTGGAGAAGTGAGGAGGTTTTATGGCCCCTCCTGTTATGGAGCTGGAGAAGTGTGGAGGGTTATGGCCCCCTCCTGTTATGGAAGCTGGAGAAGTGAGGAGGGTTATGGCCCCCTCCTGTTATGGAGCATAAGGAAGGGAGGTTATGGCCCCCCTGTTATGGAGCTGGAGAACGTGAGGAGGGTTATGGCCCCCTCCTGTTATGGAGCTGGAGAAGTAGGAGGGTTATGGCCCCCTCCTGTTATGGAGCTGGAGAAGTGAGGAGGTTATGGCCCCCTCCTGTTATGGAGCTGGTAGAAGTGAGGAGGGTTATGGCCCCTCCTTTAATGGAGCTGGAGAAGTGGGAGGGTTATGGCCCCCTCCTGTTAGGAGCTGGAGAAGTGAGGAGGGTTATGGCCCCTCCTGTTATGGAGCTGGAGAAGTGAGGAGGGTTATGCCCCCTCCTGTATGGAGCTGGAGAAGTGAGGAGAGTTATGGCCCCTCCTGTTATGGAAGCTGGAGAAGTGAGGAGGGTTATGGGCACCTCTGTTTAGGAAGCTGGAAGAAGTGAGCGAGGGTTAGGCCCCTCCTGTTATGGAACCTGGAGAAGGCAGTTTATCAACACACAACTTGTAGGCCCTTTTAAATAAATAGACTTGACCACAGAGGTCCGTCCAGACCACAGAAGGGATTTACATTTATTTGCCATGTCAAACACGTAAATCCTCTGTAAGGTATATTTATTTTGTTTTCCCAGTCTCTCGAATTTGAATATGGCTCATGCACATTATTATACAGCACATCTTACTAATGCAGAGGGACTAATGAGTTAAACAATACCACTGTGTATTGTGTGTAGGAATCTTACATACATATACAGTATATATACAGTATATATATATATATATATACACACACACATTCATGTCTTGATGTAATGATGGACTGTCATTTGTCTTTGTTATTTGAGCTGTTTTTGCCATAATATGGACTTGGTCTTTTACCAAATAGGGATATATTCTGTATACCACCACTACMTTGTCACAACACAACTGCTTGGCTCAAACACATTAAGAAGGTAAGAAATTCCATAAACAAGGCACACCTGTTAATTGAAATGCATTYCAGGTGACTACCTGAAGCTGGTTGAAAGAATGCCAAGCGAGTGCAAAGCTGTCATCAAGGCAAAGGGTGGCTACTTTGAAGAATCTCAAATATAAAAACTACATTTTGATTTGTCTAACACTTTTTTGGTCACGACATCGCTTCGAGGCAAGTAACACTGAAACATGCATGAGCGCATCAGCTGTTCTGGACGACTGTGTGATCCCGCTCTCCGCAGCCGATGTAAGACCTTTAAACAGGTCAGCGTTCACAAGGCCACAGGGCCAGACGGATTACCAGGACGTGTACTCCGAGCATGCGCTGACCAACTGGTGGGTGTCTTCATTTTCAACCTCTCCCTGTCYGAGTCTGTAACACCAACATGTTTYAAGCAGACCACCATAGTCCCTGTGCCCAAGAACACTAAGGTCATCTGCCTAAATGACTTCCGACCTGTAGCACTCACATCTGTAGCCATGAAATGCTTTGAAAGTTTGGTCATGGCTAACATCAACACCATTACCCCAGAAACCCTAAACCCACTCCAATTTGCATACCGCACCCACAGATCCACAGATGATGCAATCTCTATTGCACTCCACACTGCCCTTTCACACCTGGACAAAAGGAACACCTATGTGAGAATGCTATTCATTGAATGCTATTCATCCATTTACAAAATAGCCTCCAACACTACTCAACAAATTGGATGCAGTCTATCACAGTGCCATCCGTTTTGTCAAAAAAGCCCCATATAGTACCCACCACTGCGACCTGTATGCTCTCGTTGGCTGGCCCTCACTTCATACTCGTCGCCAAACCCACTGGCTCCAGGTCATCTACAAGTCTCTGCTAGGTAAAGCCCCCGCCTTATCTCAGCTCATTATCACCATAGCAGCACCCACCCGTAGCACGCGCTCCAGCAGGTATATCTCACTGGTCACCCCCAAAGCCAATTCTTCCTTTGGCCGCCTCTCCTTCCAGTTCTCTGCTGCCAAATGACTGGAACGAACTGCAAAAATCACTAAAGCTGGAGACTCTTACTCCCTCAGTAGCTTTTAAGCACCAGCTGTCAGAGCAGCTCACAGATCACTGCACCTGTACATAGCTCATCTGTAAATAGTCCATCCAATCTATCTCATCCCCATGTTGTATTTATTTATTTATCTTGCTCCTTTGCTCCCCAGTATCTCTACTTGCACATTCATCTTCTGCACATTCTACCATTCCAGTGTTTAATTGCTATATTGTAATTACTTCGCCACCATGGCCTATTTATTGCCTTACCTCTCTTATCCTACCTCGTTTGCACATGCTGTATATAGATTTTTTCTACTGTATTATTGATTGTATGTTTGTCTATTCCATGTGTAACTCTGTTGTTGTATGTGTCGTACTGCTTTGCTTTATCTTGGACAGGTCGCAGTTGCAAATGAGAACTTGTTCTCAACTAACCTACCTGGTTAAATAAAGGTCAAATAAAGGTCATTTTATAAAAAATAAAATWAATAAAATAAAATAAAAAAATTGACTACAGCTCAGAGTTCAACACCATAGTGCCCTCAAAGCTTATCACTAAGCTAAGGACCCTGGGACTAAATATCCTGGACTTCCTGTGGGGCCGCCCCCAGGTATCATCATATCCGCCACGCTGATCCTCAACACGGGGGCCCCTCAGGGGTGCATGCTCAGTCCTCTCCTGTACTTCCTGTTCATTCATGACTGCACGGCCAGGCACGACTCCAACACCATCATTAAGTTTGCTGATGACACAACAGTGGTAGGCCTGATCACCGACAACGATGAGAAAGCCTATAGGGAGGTCAGAGACCTGACCGTGTGGTGCAAGGACAAATCAAATCAAACGTTATTTGCCACATGCACCAAATACAACAAGTGTAGACTTACAAGCCCTTAACCAACAGTCCAGTTCAACATCTCCCTCAATGTGATGAAGACAAAGGAGATGATTGTGGACTACAGGAAAAGGAGGACTGAGCACGCCCCCATTCTCATCGACGGGGCTGTAGTGGAGCAGGTTGAGAGCTTCAAGTTCCTTGGCGTCCACATCACCAACAAACTAACATGGTCCAAGCACACCAAGACAATCGTGAAGAGTGCACGACAAAACATATTCCCCCTCAGGAGACTGAAAAGATATGGCATGGGTCCTCAGATCCTCAAAAGGTTTTACAGCTGCACCATCGAGAGCATCCTGATGGTTTGCATCACTGCCTGGTATGGCAACTGCTCGGCCTCTGACCGCAAGGCACTACAGAGGGTAGTGCGTACGGCCCAGTACATCACCRKGGCCAAGCGTCCTGCCATCCAGGACCTCTATACCAGGCGGTGTCAGAGGAAGGCCCTAAAAATTGTCAAAGACTCCATCCACCGCACGGCAAGCGGTACCTGAGCGCCAGGTCTAGGTCCAAGAGGCTCCTAAATAGCTTCTACCCCCAAACCATAAGACTTCTGAACAGCTAATCAAATCTAGACCTTTCCCCCCCCCCACCACCACGCTGCTGCTACTCTCTGTTATTATCTGTGCATAGCCACTTTAATAACTCTACTTACATGTACATAATTACCTCGACACCGGTGCCCCCCGCACATTGACACATTGACTCTGTACCGGTACACCCTGTATATAACGCCACTATTGTTGTTTACTGCTGCTCTTTAATTATTTGTTATTCTTGTCTCTTACTTTTTTAGGGATTTTCTTAAAACTGCATTGTTGGTTAAGGATATGTCAATTCACTGTCTTTCGGCGCATGTGACAAATAACATTTGAATTGATTTGATGTGATACAATGTCTTAACTAGTTTTGATGTCTTAACTATTATTCTACAATGTAGAAAATAGTAAAAATAAAGAAAAACCCTTGAACGAGTATGTGTGTCCAAACGTTTGACTAGTAATGTATATATAACTTATTACTATACAGAGGGAAAAGGGCTGATCTCTAGCAAATTGTAACATAGCATCCTCAATTAAACAGTGATGTTTACAGTKCCTTTGGAAAGTATTCAACCCACATTTTGTTAGGTTACAGCCTTATTCTAAAAACGTATTAAATTGTTTTTGTTTATCATCAATCTACACACAATACCCCATATTGACAAAGCAAAAACAGGTTTATAGAAATGTTTGCTAATTTATAAAAAAATATACATAAAAAATATCACATTTACGTAAGTATTCAGACACTTTACTCAGTACTTTGTTGAAGTACCTTTGGCAGTGATTACAGTCTCGAGTCTTCTTGGGTATGACGCTACAAGCTTGGCACACCTGTATTTGGGGAGATTCTCCCATTCTTCTCTGCAGATCCTCTCAAGCTCTGTCAGGTTGGACGGTGAGCGTCGCTGCACAGCTATTTTCAGGTCTCTTCAGAGATGTTCGATTGGTTCAAGTCCGGGCTCTGGCTGGGAAGCTCAAGACATTCAGAGACTTGTCCCGAAGCCACTCCTGCATTGTCTTGGCTGTGTGTTTAGGGTCGTTGTCTAGTTGGAAGGTTGAACTGTCGCCCCAGTCTGAGGTCCTGAGCGCTCTGGAGCCGGTTTTCATAAAGGATCTCTCTGTACTTTGCTCTGTTCATCTTTGCATCGATCCTGACGAGTCTCCCAATCCCTGCTGCTGAAAAACATCCTCACAGCATGATGCTGCCACCACCATGCTTCCCCGTAGGGATGGTGCTAGGTTTCCTCCAGACGTGACGCTTGACATTCTTGGTTTCATCAGACTAGAGAATTTTGTTTCTCATGGTCTGAGAGTCTTTAKGTGCCTTTTGGCAAACTCCAAGCGGGGCTGTCATGTGCCTTTTACTGAGGAGTGGCTTCCGTCTGGCGCCACTCTACCATAAAGGCCTGATTGGTGGAGTGCTGCAGAGATTGTAGTCCTTCTGGAAGGTTCTCCCATCTCCACAGAGGAACTCTGGAGCTCTCTCAGAGAGACCATCAGGTTCTTGACCACCTCCCTGACCAAGGTTCCAAACTTCTTCCATTTAAGAATGATGGAGGCCACTCTGTTCTTGGGGACCTTCAATGCTGCAGAAATGTTTTGGTACCCTTCCCCAGATCTGTGCTTTGATATAATCCTGTCTCGGCGCTCTATGGACAATTCCTTCGACCTCAAGGCTTGGTTTTTGCTCTGACATGTAATGTCAACTGAGGGACCTTATATAGACAGGTGTGTGCCTTTCCAAATCATGTCCAATCAATTCAATTTACCACAGGTGGACTCTAAGGTGGACTCATCCCTAGGATGATCAACGGAAACAGGATGCACCTCAGCTCAGTTTCTAGTCTCATAGCAAAGTTTCTGACCTGTTTTGGCTTTNGAAGAGTCTTGGTGGTTCCAAACTTCTTCCATTTAAGAATGATGGAGGCCACTCTGTTCTTGGGGACCTTCAATGCTGCAGAAATGTTTTGGTACTCTTCCCCAGATCTGTGCTTTGATATAATCCTGTCTCGGCGCTCTATGGACAATTCCTTCGACCTCAAGGCTTGGTTTTTGCTCTGACATGCACAATCAACTGTGGGACCTTATATAGACAGGTGTGTGCCTTTCCAAATCATGTCCAATCAATTCAATTTACCACAGGTGGACTCGAAGGTGGACTCATCCCTAGGATGATCAACGGAAACAGGATGCACCTCAGCTCAGTTTCTAGTCTCATAGCAAAGTTTCTGACCTGTTTTGGCTTTGTCATTATAGGGTATTGTGTGTAGATTGCTAAGGATTTTTATTTATTTAATCGATTTTAGAATAAGACTGTAATGTAACAAAATGTTGAAAAAGTCAAGGGGTCTGAATACCTTCTGAAGGCTCTGTATGTGCGGTATACATTTCTCAAATAGATACATACTATAAAAGACGCATTGATCCTTATACATATAAAATATTAAATAGTATTGTAGTACAATACATGAATAACCTACAACCTTAGTATGTGAAGAAAGAAGGACACAGTGTGTCTTGGTCAGGGTGCTAGCTGAGCAGGAGACAAGGAGCCCCAGGGAGATAGTAGGAAGTCAAGGGAGAGAGACAGAAAGACGTCAGAGACAGCAGTACGTCAAGGGTCAGTCGACGAGGGGAGCATCTGGCAGAGAGAGAGTCTTTGTTTACTCAACACAACACTATGACGATCCTGTCCTGCTACAAGCCCTGGATGGAGTGGCTTGAGAGCCCTGATGCTCTTTCAACATCTGGGAGTCAGGCATGAATGTGAGCTTTGTCTGACTGAACATAACATATTGGCAGGTTATGTATTGGCCCACTAGCGAACACGACAGAATTATGTCCATAGAAACAGATGTAAAAAGTTATGTTGTACTCTCTTTTACACTGTATTACACTGTATACAACAATGTTAAATTATTTGCTATGTTACGGTCAATAGGAAAATCAAAAGCCATTCCAATTGTGATTTCTATGTTGATACTAACCCTCTTTGTACATGCCCAAAAGCGTTTTCATTTGAGCTCACCAACAGAAGATGTCTCGAACTAAAGAGGTCTAGAACAGAAGAGGTCTAGAACAGAAGAGTCGTAGAACATAAGAGTTCGAGAACATAAGAGGTCCGAAACATAAAGGTCTCGAACAGAAAGGTCTCGAACAGAAGAGGTCTCGAACAGAAGAAGGTCTCGAACAAGAAGAGGTCTCACGAAGAGTCGAAAAAGAGGTCTCGACAAAGAGGTGCTCGAGACAGAAAGTCTCGAACAGAAAGGTTCCAAAGAAGAGGTCTCCAAAAGAAGAGGTCTCCAATAATAAGATGTCTAGAACAAGAATGTCTAGAACAGAAGAGGTCTAGTACATAAAGGTCTGAACAGAAGAGAGTCTCGCAACAGAAGATGTCTGAAGAAGAGAGAAGGTCTAGAACAGAAGAGGTCGTAGAACAGAAAAGAGATCACGAACAAAAGAGTTCTAGAACAGAAAGAGGTTCTAGACAGAGAGGTCTAGACAGAAGAGTCTAGAACAAAGAGTCTCAAATAGAAGAGGTCTCGAACAGAAGAGTCTCGAATAAAGAGGTCTCGAACTAAAGAGGTCTCGAACATAAGAGGTCTAGAACATAAGAGTCAGAAATAAGAGGTCTAGGAACAGAAGAGGTCTAGAACAGAAGCGGTCTAGAAGATAAGAGGTCTCGAAAACAGAAGAGGTCTAGTACATAAGAGGTCTAGAACAAAAAGGTCTAAACAAAAGAGGTCTCGAAACAAAAGAGGGTCTCGAACGAAGAGAGTCTCGAACAGAAGAGGTCTCGAAACAAAGAGGTCTCGAACAGAAGAGATCTCCAAAAGACGAGGTCTAGAACAAAAGAGGTCTAGAACCAAAGAGGTCTAGAACAGAAGAGGTTTCAAAAGAAGAGGTCTAGAACAGATGTCTAGAACAGAAGAGGTCTAGCATAAGAGGTCTCGAACAGAGAGGTTCGAACGAAAAAGAGTCTCGAAGCAGAAGAGGTCTAGAACAGAAGAGAGTCTCCCAAAGAAAAAGGTCTAGAAACAAAAGAGGTTATGAACAGAAGAGTCTAGAGCAGAAGAGGTCTAGAACAGAAGAGGGTCTCGAACAGAAGAGGTCTCGAACCAGAAGAGGTCTCGAACAGAGAGGTCTCGAACAGAAGAGTTCCGAACAGAAGAGGTCTCCAAGAAAAGAGTCTAGAACAAAAGAGGTCTAGAACAGAAGAGGTCTCGAACAGAAGAGGTCTCGAACAGAAGAGGTCTCGAACAGAAGAGGTCTCGAACAGAAGAGGTCTCCAAAAGAAGACCTCTTCTCTTCTAACCCCCCCCCCCCTTAAAAGAGTTAGATGCACTATTGTAAAGTGGTTGTTCCACTGGATATCATAAGGTGAATGCACCAATTTGTAAGTCGCTCTGGATAAGAGCGTCTGATAAATGACTTAAATGTAAATGTAAATGTAAGAGGTCTAGAACAAAAGATGTCTCGAACATAAGAGGTCTCAAACAGAAGAGGTCTAGAACATAAGAAGTCTCCAACAGAAGACAATGTAACACAATCAGATGATGATGATTGAAATAAGGCAACTGTGTCACAGGAATAAATAACCTTCTGAAGAGGTCCATAATGAGAAAGAATTAGTTTAATTTTAGTTGTGGTCAGAAACAAATTACCCCATTCATTCACATCAATAATCAGGGAATAATGGATGGAAATAAAACAGGGATGGAAGGAAAACCAAACATTTATTTCCCCTGTTCGTCTTGTTTATTTGAGTGAATCCTGCAGGCCATTACCAGAGCATCAATACATAACTGTTCCAGAGCCAGCAGACAGAGTGAGGGCGGAGAGAGATACAAGGACGGGAAAACAACAAGATATTTAAATCACCCTGCAAGACAACTGATGAATGTCTCTATAACTGGCAGCTTAAGACTGCTTCATTCAAAGTGCTGTAGTAATCAAATGCACACAAAGGACAGTAATTGCCTGGAGTTGATTTCTGTTGACAGAAATAGATTTGCATTGTGTTCACCCAACATGCTGTTAATCATTGTGCTGGGCTCGGCTGTTCTAAGAGAAACCTCACAGACAGAGGCACAAACTCCAGCTTTTATCCTTAGCGTCACTCTGCTCTGCTTTCAGAGAGTAGGATGTGTCAAATTATACAAGAAGTCTACATAATATAACCCATTGTCATCATGCGTCACAGGACATGTCGAAATCCAGAAGCCTATACAGTACATTCAGAAATTATTCAGACCCCTTGACTTTTTCCACATTATGTTATGTTACAGCCTTATTCTAAAATTGATTAAATCGTTTTTTTCCCCTCGTCAATCTACACACAATATCCCATAATGACAAAGCAAAAACAGTATATAAGTATTCAGACCCTTTACTCAGTACTTTGTTGAAGCACCTTTGGGAGCGATTACAGCCTCAAGTATTCTTGGGTATGACACTACAAGCTTGGCACATTCTTCTCTGCAGATCCTCTCAAGCTCTCTGCAGATGCACCTGAGCTCAATTTGAGTCTCATAGCAAAGGGTCTGAATAGTTATGTAAATAAATGATTCATGTTTTTCATTTTTAATAAATGTGCAACATTTTCTAAAAACCTGTTTTCGCATTGTCATTATGGGGTATTGTGTGTAGATTGAGGATTTAAAAAAATCATTTTAGAATAAGGCTGTAACGTAACAAAATGTGGAAAAACTTTAGGGGTCTACTTTTCGAATGCACACTACTCTGAGTGTACAAAAGATTAGGAACACCTGCTCTTTCCATGACATAGTCTGACTTACCAGGTGAATCCAGGTGAAAGCTATGATCCCTTATTGATGTAGCTTGTTAAATCCACTTCAATCAGTGTAGATGAAGGGGAGCATGTTAAGCCTTGAGACAACAGAGACATGGATTGCGTATGTGTGCTATTCAGAGGGTGAATGGGCAACTCAATATCAGGAAGCTGCTCTTAATGTTTTGTCCWCTTCGTGTAGCTCTTCATTAACATTCCTTGATAAAGTTATGACTATGATGTTTTTTGTTATTCAGAATTGATATGCTTTATAAATAGCTTCAATACAGTGGTTAAACTGTTTATTTGAGGCCCTATGTACATTCATCCTGCGATGTACTTGACTCAAAATGTTCTGAGACAATAAAACAACCAATGGGATGTTCACAAACAGGGAGCCCTATCTTTCACAACCCTTTCTGAAACAATTGCTTTCTAAGGAACTCAATCCATCCTGTGAGTTATGTGTTTTACCCGTATTTGGCACAGTGACTCTGAGGAACTCAATCTATTGAGTGTGTTGTGTGTTCTAACCCTATTTGTCATAGTGACTCTGAAGAACTCAGACCATCCTGTGTGTCGTGTGTTCTAACTCTATTTGTCATAGTGACTCTGAAGAACTCAGACCATCCTGTGTGTCGTGTGTTCTAACCCTATTTGTCACAGTGGCTCTAGTGTGGTGGAGTCGTTTTAAGCTGTGTGTCTGCGTTCCACCATGTTTCCTCCCCCCCCCTCCATTTCTGCCCCAAATGGGTAAAGCTGGCTGGGAGCCAGTGTAGCTCCTCGTGCAGGTTGCTTTACTCTGCTTGTCATTAATAAAGAGAAGTGGTCCTGCACCTGTCCACTGACAGGGTCCCACAGAGACCGAAGCCTGAGAGAGAGAGAAAGAGAGAGAGAGAGAAAGACAGAGAGAGACAGAGAGAGAGGGGGAGAGACAGATAGATTGAATTGAGAGACAATTGAGAGACAGAGAGAGACAGCGAGAGAGAGACAAAGCGAGACAGAGAGAGAGCGATTCGAATTGAGGAGACAGAGAGACAGAGACAAGAGAGACAGAGAGCGAGACAGAGAGAAGAGACGAGAGAGAGACCGAGAGAGAGAGAGAGAAGAGAGAGAGAGAGAGAGAGGACGAGAAGAGAGACGAGAACCGAGAGAGAGAGACAGAGAGAGACGAGAGAGAGCCAGGAAAGAGAGAGATTCAGAGAACAGAGAAAGAGACACAGAGAGAGACAGAGAGACAGAGAGATAGATTGAATTGAGAGACAGAGAGAACAGGGAGAGAGAGCAAAGAGGAGCGATTGAATTGAGAGACAGAGAGAAGAGACTGAATTGAGAGACAGCGAGACGAGACAGAGAGAGAGACGAGAGAGAGACAGAGAGAGAGAGAGAGAGAGAGAGAGAGAGAGAGGAGACGAGAGAGAGAGAGAGACCGAGAGAGAGACAGAGAGAGAGAGAGAGCCAGAGAGCCAGAGAGAGAGAGCCAGAGAGAGCGAGCCAGAGCGAGAGCGAGAGAGAGAGAGAGAGAGAGAGAGAAGAGAGAGAGAAGAGCCAGAGCCAGAGAAGAGAGAGAGAGGGAGAGAGACAGAGAGAGAGAGAGATACAGAGAGAGGGAGAGTGTTCTGGATACACTGGCCTGCTTAATGAACTAGTTTAAACCACATTGTCAGCCTACCACTTACCTCCTTGGTACTGATGGTTCCTCTTCTCGCTGTGCATCACTGTTAAAGTGACATTTGCCTCTGACAGGCAATCACATCTAACGGAGGTATCCCGACTGTAACTCTACCTACATGTACATATTACCTCAATTACCTTGACTAACCGGTGCCCCCGCATATTGACTCTGTACCGGTACCCCCTGTATATAGTCTCGCTATTGTTATTTTACTGCTGCTCTTTAATTACTTGTTCCGTTTATTTCTTATTCTTATTCATATTTTTCAAACTCCATTGTTGGTTAGGGGCTTGTAAGTAAACATTTCACTGTAAGGTCTACACCTTTTGTATTCGGCGCATGTGACTAATAAAATGTGATTTGATTTGTAGCAGTGAGGAGGGAGACCGAAGGATGAGAGGTCACTGAGGACCCCATAATCTCCCATACAGTCATTCAGTTCAGCTGGGAAGATGGAAATATTAATCAGTTACACTACCTGTTCTAATTTACAGAACGTTAATTTACTACACAGGTAATGGGGGATTTGGTCTCACTTAGAATTTGCTGGAAAACTAATCCAGGAAGTAGGGCTGCTGTACAATTATCAAAACAGCTGCAGACTTCTCCCCTCCTACCACTCTCTCTACTGTAAGTAACATAAACAGCAGGACTGGAAGTAAACTCTATAACCTCACTTTGAAAATGCTTAACACAAGCGAAAACTTCTCCCAGAATCCATAGCATATATTAGGCCTATGTCCACATTTTAATCTATCTAAAATCCCCCTGACACTTTGTCAATAAACTAACCATTTGAACGATAACAAGGGATTCATATGTGTTCCTTCTCCCACCTACCCTCGCCCCTCTCTCCCCCTCCCTCTCCCCCACCTCACCAAGATTGACATCACCTACACTTTACATGGCTAAAGTCGGACTTAAAGAAGCCATTTGGAGAGAAGTCATGCCAACTACATCAAGCTGCCTCGCACAACAGAAACAGGGGAYAGGCTCCCCTGTCATTCTGGCTCAGGCTTACTTATTTATGCCAAGTGGTGTTGGAGGGCCAGTAGGAGGCACTCTTTCCTCTGGTCTAAAAAAAAAATATCCCAATGCCCCAGGGCAGTGATTGGGGACACTGCCCTGTGTAGGGTGCCGTCTTTCGGATGGGACGTTAAACTGGTGTCCTGACTCTCTGAGGTCATTAAAGATCCCATGGCACTTATCGTAAGAGTAGGGGTGTTAACCCCGGTGTCCTGGCTAAATTCCCAATCTGGCCCTCAAACCATCATGGTCACCTAATAATCCCCAGTTTATAATTGGCTCATTCATCCCCCTCCTCTCCCCTGTAACTATTCCCCAGGTCGTTGCTGCAAATGAGAACGTGTTCTCAGTCAACTTACCTGGTAAAATAACGGTAAAATAAAAAAATAAAAAAATATATAGTAGTCAGGATAACATACTGTACCGTCCATCTAGTTATGAAGAGCATTAACTGGTTCTCTGATCAAACCGTTTGCTTATCTACATAATTCTGCTGTCTATTAACGATTGAATAATTAAATATTCCTGGTTCTTGGAAAGATCAAAGGTCTCCACTGTAAAGATGGACTGTAGTAGATTAATAAAATAAATTCTTCAAATATATAATGAAATTAAATAAAAGACTCAGATGCTGAACACTGAAGAGGCCAATGGTCTTGAAGAGAAGGCTGTCTGACAAATATATGTACTGGGAACTTGGCAAGAACATTCAAGCTAGTCAACCAATACCTTTTAATCTATGGCGTACACATCAAGGTCTTCCAAGCGCACATAACTAGTTACACTGCTCTAAACTTAATCTAAATGCAGGAGTCTGTGTTTGTGTGTGTTTGTGTGTGTCTGTGTGAGTGTGMGTGCGTGCTTGCATGCGAGTGCGTGTGTTTGTCAATGCCATAGTTTTGAAGCGGGTATCCCAGAGGTAGGGAGGCACAGAGCAATAATATCACCAGTTGTCAGCGCTGGCACAACTAGTTGTGTTGCTACCAGCTGCTAGTCTGGGCTGCAGCGTTCTCTCTCTGAGATGCCAACCTGCCAACCCAGCCAGGTAATGGCACAGAATTATTCATCACTTTATTAAAGGTATGCATCTTTGATCTCAAAACATCAGTTTATTTTGCTCTGCATTAAACCCCAACAATAAATCTTTGAAATATAGAGCCTAACCTCTAAAATCGAATGACTAATTATCAAATCAAGATGAGAAAAGCATCTATCAAGGATTTATAGTGAACACTCAGGGATGGATACCAAATACACAAAATGGATAAAAATGTGAAAATAATACCTAGACATTCAGCTTCAGGATGTGTCGAATTTCTAAGCAGAATACAKCCTGGTACTGTGAGCATTTGTTTTGGCTGCTACTGTCACGTGTCGTATGTGTGGTTCCATGGTGCCATGCTTCAATGTCCTCATTAGCTAGCCGCTTCTCCTGAGACGTTTGATTTTCAGTTGGAGCCGGTGCTGGTGCCAGAGAAACTCCGAAAAAGCCCTTTCATATGTCGCCAGACCTCATAATTCAAGGACAATTTAACATTGCCCCGCAGGCATAGTCACAACTCCCACCAACATGTCCTGCAGAAAAACTTCTTCCGTTTTTTACCATTAACCAGCTAACCTTGACCCCCATACGCTTCGAGAAAAACTTTAACGCTCCAGGTAAGCTATGGATCACGATCAATCACGTCCGGTCACTCCATCCAGAGCACAGGTCAGATCTTATCAGATCTTATCAGGTTGGACTATGTTCATTATTTAATGACTGAACATGTTGTTTTAATGATAAAATATGCTTCAATGTCCAGTGCCTTTCTGATTGAATGTCTGTAGGCAATTAAGACTAGACAGAAGCCTCTCTCTTCTGTCTCTCTAAGTAGTGGTAATATAATGTATCTATTTAGAAGTAACATCCACTATGTGACTGTCTCCACCTGTTTCTCTTCCTTTACAAGTTAATGAGGAAACGAGTTGGCCTAATTACTAAATCTCCCTGCGGATGCTCTCCAGTTTACACGGATCAATACAAATAACACTCTCCTGTTCTGTTCTCTCTTCGGATCACTCAGGGCTTTAAAAAACCACAGCTCTCACTTTGACCAATGATAGGCTATGTTGTTCTTGGGAAATAGATCCGTCAACCTAAATACACCAATAGACAACTGCATGATGAGAATTTGATCCAGAAATCAAACAACCTAAATTGGCCTTCTGGGGACCTGTTGTACACCAGATGTGGCAGTCCTAAAAGGGTTCCAACATAAGCTTGCTCAGTGCATCTATTTAGTTGCATGTGTTCTCTCTAATTCGAACATCAACTCTGTTGTCTGCTATGAAGCAAGGGCCATATAACTCTAAAACCACAAAGARCCTGTGTTGCTAAGTGAATACAGGTAATAAACTGTGTAGCATTAAAGAAAATGGGAGTTAGAATRCATTGACTGTGGCAATTAACAAAGGTGTTGGGGATGTGGAGGGCTGACGGCTCTGGGCTGTTAGGGAACACTGTTTATACCAGGAGGACAGCACATGTCACGATGATGACACCCACTATGGTGATGGGGAGCATGGGGAAAAGAGAACGAGAGCGAGAGAGAGAGAGGGGGGAGAGAAAAGAGAGCGGGGGGTGGAGTGAGAGTGGGAGATGGAGAGGGAAAGTCATAAAGAAGGGGAGGAGGGAGAC
This sequence comes from Salvelinus sp. IW2-2015, assembly GCF_002910315.2. Classification (NCBI taxonomy): domain Eukaryota; kingdom Metazoa; phylum Chordata; class Actinopteri; order Salmoniformes; family Salmonidae; genus Salvelinus; species Salvelinus sp. IW2-2015. The sequence goes on from NW_019957570.1 coordinate 234,289, forward strand.
CAATAGACAAGGAGATGGACCAAGGGAGGAAAGACTTGACAAAAGGAGAAGGGATGAAGGAAGAGGGAGAGAGAGACCGAGTGATAGTGATGTCTGGGAGGCCGGCCAGAGAAGGGAAACGAGGGAGGAAGGGATGAGAGGAGAGGAGATTGGGAGTCTCAGGGGACATCTCTGAGTGGGAACAGATGGACTGGTTTGACCTCCTCTTCAGCATCAGGCCTCTATGGCACTCTCCCCAAACCTCTACAGCTGACCCCTCAAGCCTGGAAGCCTGCAGTCATGCGTCTCTCTATGAAGCTAGATGTTACTGTGGTTCTGGGGAGAGCAGCCAGTCCAGGCAGCCTCCAGAGGAGAGTAGCTCCACATTACAGCTCTATGGTTGGACAGAACACACTGTACACAACTCAGTCACAATGAGACACACCTGGAAACCGGACACATATAGTGCCACCTGGCTGTGACATCAGTGTGTTTCAGCTAACTGTCTATGTGGATGACATTCACCTACATCTGCTTGTTGAGACAGTGTCGCAATATGAGGCAAGCATTGGTTTATGGTTGGAAAATCGGGTTTACCTGATAACATCCACATTTGATGTAACGACAGTAGCACACACTGTTCAGCCAACAGCAGCTTAAGAGCTATAGAGGGGGGAAACAGCCTCTTCATTTCCAATGGGATCTGAGTGACTGGGAGACTTGCATACGGTGCAGTTAGGATCAGATTTTCTACTCTCTCAGCTGGAAACTGTCCGTCATCAGGCTTTTCTGGAGAGGAGAGCATGGGCAGGTGAAAGGTTTTGTCAGCTATCAGATAAGGCTGGAGCCAGGTCGTCATTCATCAGCAATGCAATATTCACTTCCCCATCCAGCAGCCTCCAGACCCAGGGACCAGGGATGTTGCCACAGAAACCCAGGTTCATAAAGGAACCCAGCGTTGGGTTGGGTAGGGGTATTATTTGTCTGCCCAGCTGGGTCAGTGCCTTGGCTCACGTTATGCTCGTCATCGGAGTCACCCAATAGAAACACAACAGACCTACAGTAACAGTAAGGTGACCTACAGTAACAGTAAGGTAGCCTACAGTAACAGTAAGGTAGTCTACAGTAACAGTAAGGTGACCTACCGTAACAGTAAGGTAGTCTACAGTAACAGTAAGGTGACCTACAGTAACAGTAAGGTGACCTACAGTAACAGTAAGGTGACCTACAGTAACAGTAAAGGTAGCTCACAGTAACAGTAAGTAGCCTACCAGTAACAGAAGGTGACCTACCGTAACAGTAAGGTAGCACTACAGTAAACAGTAAGGTACCTACAGTAACAGTAATGACACTACAGTAACAGTAAGGTACCTACAGAACAGTAAAGTGACCTACAATAACAGTAAGTAGCCTACAGTAACAGTAAGTAGATACAGTAACAGTAAGGGACCTACAGTAACAATAAGTACCACAGTAACAGTAAGACCTACAGTAACAAGTAAGTAGCCTACAGTAACAGTAAGGTGACCTACAATAACAGTAAGGTAGCCTAACAGTAACTAAGGAGCCTACAGTAACAGTAAGTGACCTATCAGATAACCATAAGGTAGTCTACAGTAACAGTAAGTGACCTACATTAACAGTAAGGTTACCTACAGTAACAGTAAGGTGACCACAGTAACAGTAATGAGACTACAGTAACAGTAAGGTACCACAGAGTAAAGTGACCTACAGTAACAGTAATGCCTAGTACAGTAACAGTTATGACCTACAGTAACAGTAAGGTGACCTACAGTAACAGTAAGCTGACATACAGTAACAGTAAGGTAAACTACAGTAACAGTAAGKTAGCCTACAGTAACAGTAATGAAGCCTACAGTAACAGTAAGGTGACCTACAGTAACAGTAATGAAGCCTACAGTAACAGTAGTGTGACCTACAGTAACAGTAAGGTGGCCTACAGTAACAGTAAGGTTACCTACAATAAGTAAGGTAGCCTACAGTAAGAGTAAAGTGACCTACAGTAACAGTAAGGGGACTTAGTAACAGTAATGTAGACTACAGTAACAGTAAGGTGACCTACAGTAACAGTAATGTAGTCGACAGTAACAGTAAGGTGACCTACAGTAACACTAAGGTAGCCTACAGTAAAAGTAAGATGACCTACAGTATCATGTAGCCATGGCTCAGTCAGACAGACAGCGGAAGACACGGTGGACCGTAAAGTCTACATAGGACAAGGCCATGGGCGTCTATGAACGCCACTAGTGTTTCTTCAATATGCATGTTGACAGCCAAATAATAAGGGAAGGAGGTGCAGCCAGAGGTCAGCAGCTGTAATGTTCTACGTATGCTCTATAGACATGTACCAAGACAAAGGAATACAGTACCAGTCAAACGTTTGGACACATCTACACATTCAAGGGTTTTTCTTAATTTGTACTATTTTCTACATTGTAGAATAACATTGAAGACATCAAAACTATGAAATAACACATATGGGATCATGTAGTAAACAAAGAGGTGTTAAACAAATCAAAACATATTTTAGATTCTTCAAAGTAGCCACACTTTGCCTTGATGACAGCTTTGTACACTCCTGGCATTCTGTAAACCAGCTTCACCTGGAATGCTTTTCCAACAGTCTTGAAAGAGTTCCCACATATACTGAGCACTTGTTGGCTGCTTTTCCTTCACTCTGCGGTCCAACTCATCCCAAACCATCTCAATTGGGTTGAGGTTGGGTGATTGTGGAGGCCAGGTCATCTGATGCAGCACTCAATCACTCTCCTTCTTGGTCAAATAGCCCTTACATAGCCTGAAGGTATGTTAGGTCATCGTCCTGTTGAGAAACAAATGATAGTCCCACTAAGCACAAACCAGATGGGATGGCGTAACGCTGCAGAATGCTGCGATAGCCATGCTGGTTAAGTGTGCATTGAATTCTAAATAAATCACAAACAGTGTCACCAGCAAAGCCCCCCCACACAATCACACCTCCTCCTCCATGTTTCACGGTGGGAACCACACATGCGGAGATCATCCGTTCACCTACTCTGCATCTCACAAAGACACGGCGGTTGGAACCAAAAATCTCAAATTTGGACTCATCAGACCAAAGGACAGATTTCTACCGGTCTAATGTCAATTGCTCGTGTTTCTTGGCCCAAGCAAGTCTTCTTATTGGTGTCCTTTAGTAGTGGTTTGTTTGTAGCAATTAGATCATGATTCACACAGATCTAAAATCAGACCTGATTCACAGTCTCCTCTGAACAGTTGATGTTGAGATGTGTCTGTTACTTGAACTCTGTAAAGCATTTATTTGGGCTGCAATCTGAGGCTGGTAACTCTAATGAACTTATCCTCTGCAGCAGAGGTAACTCTGGGTCTTCCTTTCCTGTGGCGGTCCTCATGAGAGMCAGTTTCATCATAGCGATTGATGGTTTTTGCGACTGCACTTGAAGAAAATTTCAAAGTTCTTCAAATTTTCCGGATTGACTGACGGATTGGACGGATTGACATGTATTAAACTATTAAAGTAACGATGGACTGTTGTTTCTCTTTGCTTATTTGAGCTGTTCTTGCCATAATATGGACCTGGTCTTTTACCCATTAGGGCTATCCTCTGTATACCACCTCTACCTTGTCACAACACAACTGATAGGCTCAAATGCATTAAGGAAAGAAATTCCACAAATTTTAACAAGGCACACCTGTTAATTGAAATGCATTCCAGGTGAATATCTCATGAAGCTGGTTGAGAGAATGCCAAGAGTGTGCAAAGCTGTCATCAAGGCAAATGGTGGCTACTTTGAAGATTTTCAAATATATTTTGATTTGTTTAACACTTTTTTGGTTACTACATGATTTCTTATGTCTTATTTCATAGTTGTGATGTCTTCATTATTATTCTACAATGTAGAAAATAGTRAAATAAGGAAAAACCCTTGAATGAGTAGGTGTGTCCAAACTTTTGACTGGTACTGTACATCACAGCCCACATGGGAGACTGGCTTATTATCAGTATTCCATGAAAAAAACTTTGCAACAGAAGTTTCAGCAAATTGACACATTTATTCTCAATACTGGAGACTGTGCTTCTTGTGTCCAATCATTCTTAAACAATATTTGAAGAGCTATTGAGCATGAAATCGCTGTTTGATTAGGAAAACAGTTGGCTAGTCTTGGCAGACATGACGGAACACATCACAAACAATCAGGATGGATGAACGGAGGAGGTACATGGAAACACAATGGTTTTAGTATTCCAGTTTGACTATGAGCAGACTGGCTGTAGGGTACTGCCTGGACCCCGGTCTCTCTGCAGCCGCAGAAGCAGCAGTAGTGTGGAGTGGCTCGGAGCGGTGCTTTGCTCTGTGGCACGTCCAGCGGGACTGGCACACACGGACTGGTGCTGGACGCATCGGCCACATGGGAGCCTGGCCCAACAAGAACATCCATCTTGAGTGGCACCTGGTCACAGGGAGAGTGCCCTGCCACACAGACAGAGAGGCCAGGCCGGTAATGGTCCGTGGGCTGAGCGCCGGCAGGAAATAGCACAGGGAACTGGGGAATAGGGAGCCGACACCACGGTGAAAACAGCAGGACAGTGATACTGCATGGCTACTCTTTTATACACCATCCTCCCATAGCCTACTGTATATCTGCACAAGCGGATGTGGAAAATCATCATATAACATATATGTTTGTTAGGCAGGTGTCTCGCTGTGGGATTGTAATGATACTAATACTCTGGCTGCATAACTGCATCCTCCCCTCTGGGCACACCACGTCATTTCAACCTGGTTCATTGGCTAATATCTGGGTGAGACATTRATCAATGAGATTACAACCTATATTCACCCGCTCAAAAATACAGCCAAAAGTTAGTTGAATTTCCAATGTGTTATCACTATGCTTTCAATCATTTAAAAGCACAGAAAAAGTTCAAATGGCAATACAATGTCACGTATTTTATTTATTTATATAACAGAGAAATGCGTTATCACTGTGCTTCAATTAATAGCAGAACCAAATAACCTGGACTGCAGTTGAGATTACATTAAAAGTACAAGGTGCAATTGATCAATGCAGTTCGTGATCCTGTGCAGATTATTAAAGCAATTGTGAAGCTCTCCACAGACCTGTGACCTTTGCATGCTGTCTTGAACAAGCACGCTTCCTATGATTACATAAGAAGACATTTATAGTTAAAGTAACCTCAAAATGTGGCCATGGATGTGTTACTCATTTTAAGGTTGAATGTTACATTAGTTTGTAAAATAGCCTTAACGTTGAGCTATTTACTGTTTTACAAAAGTAATATTGAATTGTGTTTGGTTGACAAGGCAACCAAATGTCAACATTTAAAGGAGCTGTATCTACTGCTTGGATAGTTCCATCTGAGACATTTGTCCCAATAGTTTTGGTYCCTTAAAATGGAGGGACTATGTACAATATTTCTATATGGTTCACCCGATATGGATGAAAATACCCTCAAATTAAAGCTGATAGTCTGCCCTTTAACCTCATAGTAATTGTATAATTTCTAATCCAATGTTCTGGAGTACAGAGCCAAAGCAACAACAAAGAATGTCACTGTCTCAATACCTTTGGAGCTCACCGTATGCATAAAGGGGAAATGAAATGTCTTCTTTGCTTCTGTGGAACAGTTATTACTTTGCATAGCCCAGCGTCTTGACCGATGCACCTAATACAACAGGTGTAGACCTTACAGTGAAATGCTTAACTTACAAGCCCTTAACCAACAATGCAGTTCTAAGAAAATACCCCCCAAAAAGTAAGAGATAAGAATAACAAATAATTAAAGAGCAGCAGTAAATAACAATGGCGGGCCTATATACAKGGGGTACCACTACAGAGTCAATGTGCGGGGGCACCAGTGTCGAGGTAATTGAGGTAATATGTACATGTAGGTAGAGTTATTAAAGCACGAGAAGGGGCGTTCACCACAGCTGCCTAAGACTAATAGAAGACAACAATAAGAAGAAGCAAAAGACTAATCTGATTACCTTCATTCTACCCCCTGACAAGTAATCTATAGTAACTCCATCGACAAGGATATAGACGAAGAAACAACAATTCACAACTCAATGACTTGCTCAGCTATGTTTTTATAGGAGTGTGTCAGTGTGGATGAGGGGGAACTAGTAGAATGTTGAACCCCCTGCTATTCTTATCGATGTGATTGGAATGCGGCCCCCCTCTGTCTGGATGAGACACTGTCCCACGCTGTCAAGGTCATTCCGGATACATGTCCTGGAGGCTACAATTTGGCCAAGCTTTTCCAATATTCCAAATGTTTCTTGTGTTCCTCTCAGCCTCCCCAAATCATTAGTTCATTGTGACTTTCCAATGGTCTGCTTCTGTTATATCCTCCACCAGTGAAAAGTTATTCTCAGAGACAACCCACCTGGTAGAGATGGAGATAGGACTCGTGCTCTCTGTCCCACCTGGTAGAGATGGAGATAGCATTCGTGCTCTCTGTCCCACCTGGTAGAGGATGGAGATAGGACTCGTGCTCTCTGTCCCACCTGGTAGAGATGGAGATAGCAGTTCGTCGCTCTCTTGTCCCACCTGGTAGAGATGGAGATAATTCGTGCTCTCTGTCCCCCTGGTAGAGATGGAGATAGATCTCGTGCTCTCTGTCCACCTGGTAGAGAGGAGATAGGCTCGTGCTCTCTGTCCCCCTGGTAGAGATGGAGATAGGACTCGTGCTCTCTGTCCCACCTGGTAGAGATGGAGATAGGACTCGTGCTCTCTGTCCCACCTGGTAGAGATGGAGATAGGACTTGTGCCCTCTGTCCCACCTGGTAGAGAGGAGTTAGGACTCGTGCCCTCTGTCCACCTGGTAGAGACGGAGATAGGACTCGTGCCCTCTGTCCCACCTGGTAGAGATGGAGATAGGACTCGTGCTCTCTGTCCCACCTGGTAGAGATGGAGATAGGACTCGTGCTCTCTGTCCCACTGGTAGAGACGGAGATAGGACTCGTGCTCTCTGTCCCACCTGGTAGAGATGGAGATAGACTCGTGCTCTTCTGTCCCACCTGGGTAGAGACGGGATAGGACTCGTGCTCTCTGTCCCACCTGGTAGAGATGGAGATAGGACTCTGCTCTCTGTCCCACCTGGTAGGAGACGGAGATAGGACTCGTGCCGCTCTGTCCACGCGTGGTAGAGATGGAGATAGGACTCGTGCTCTCTGTCCCACCTGGTAGAGATGGAGATAGGACTCGTGCCCTCTGTCCCACCTGGTAGAGATGGAGATAGGACTCGTGCTCTCTGTCCCACCTGGTAGAGACGGAGATAGGACTCGTGCTCCAACTGACTCTAGCCAAGCAGCCATTTAAATTGCACATATTCTAAAAGGGACTTTTCACGCTTCTCCTTGCATATTTCATGTAGCATTTCATTCAGCATTAAATTCTCTCCGGTGTGTGTAAGCATTCTTGAAATATGAGGTAGCTGGATAAGTACTATAAAACCATGAAGAATAAAAGAGGGAATTGAAACAATATTAAGGCTGTGCAGCCAGGCTTTACTGAATGTAAATGTGGCTCAAAGTTTCTGTTCAGCACCTGGCATTTAAATGGGAAATATCAGCATCAGAATTAAAATGAGAATAAAAAAAGGAATAAATTAATGCAAATTTCAATTCAAGAAAAGAGATACATGAATATAATACCAGAATGATCCATTGCAGGTTAGCAGCTACGGCCTACACTAACAAAAACGAAATGAATTCATGTAAAATAATATCTCATAAAGGAGTTGTAGAGTTAAGTTTGTCCTGTCAGCTAACCTCAGGCTCTGTGCACCAACCCAGACAAAGGCATGGCTAAAAATAATCTCTGTCCTGTTTGCCGTGGCTGCCTCTGTGTCACCCTGTGACGTGCCTCCATGACATGTGGCAGCCAGGACACCTTTAACATTGTACAGGCCACTAAGGAGCAGTGAAGGGTAAAATGGATGGACAGAGGAGTGTTAGGCGAGGCCCACGACAGCAAACCTCTAAATCTTTATCAAAAGATGGCACTGTCATTCTGTCATTCCAATAAACAAGCTGCCTGAATACCTTGACCTCTGGCTGCTTAGTTACGTATATTGCAATCCCTCGACAATAGGAAAATATAAAWACAAATTCTTCCATAGCCAATCCAATGACTATGTTCAGAATAGAGTCGGCATAGTCCATATTGTTGAAGAGGACGATTGGTCATAAATCGGGGTGAAAATAAAATCTGAAGAAATGAGGACAAAATGTGTTTCGATGGAGCATCACATTGCCTCACACCTGTATCCAATCTGTGGTTCTTCTTCCTCCCCTTCACTGGAGGAGCTAGCTGTAGCTGTGTCTGCTGTGTATTGGTCACCCTCCAGTCCACACATGGATTACTGTAGATGGAGATTAACATCCAGGCCCAGCCACCACCCCAGCCCAGTGGAGAGGAACTGAGAGCATTACGAAACCACCGCAGTGGAGAGGAACTGAGAGACATTACCAACCCAACCCAGTGGGAGAGGAGCTGAGAGACATTACCAACCCAACCCAGTGAGAGGAACTGAGAGACATTACCAACCCAACCAGTGGAGAGGAACTGAGAGACATTACCAACCCAACCCAGTGGAGAGGAACTGAGAGACCATTACCAACCCAACCCAGTGGAGAGGAGCTGAGAGACATTACCAACCAACCAAGTGGAGAGGAACTGAGAGACATTAAACGCCAACCCAGTGGAGAGGAACTGAGAGACATTACCAACCCAACCCAGTGGAGAGGAACTGAGAGACATTACCAACCCAACCCAGTGGAGAGGAGCTGAGAGACATTACCACCCACCCAGTGGAGAGGAGCTGCAGAGCCATTACCTACCCAACCCAGTGGAGAGGAGCTGAGTGACATTACCAACCCAACTCAGTGGAGAGGAACTGAGAGACATTACCAACACACCCAGTTGGAGAGGAGCTGAGAGACATTACCAACCAACCCAGTGGAGAGGAGCTGAGAGACATTACCAACCCAGACCCAGTGGAGAGGAACTGAAGACATTACCACAACCCAGTGGAGAGGAATTGAGAGACATTCCCACCAAACTCAGTGGAGAGGAACTGAGATACATTACCAACCAACCCAGTGGAGAGAGCTGAGAGACATTACCAACCCAGCCATTGTAGAGAGGAACTGAGAGACATTACCAACCCCAACCCAGTGGAGAGGAGTGAGAGACATTACCAACCCAACCAGTGGAGGGGACTGAGAGACATTACCAACCCAGCCCAGTGGAGAGGAGCTGAGAGACATTACCAACCACAACCCAGTGAAGGAGCTGAGAGACATTACCAACCCAACCCAGTGGAGAGGAGCTGAGAGACATTACCAACCCAACCCAGTGGAGAGGAACTGAGAACATTACCACCCAACCCAGTGGAAGGAACTGAGAGACATTACCACCCAACCCAGTGGAGAGGACTGAGAGACATTACCAACCCAACCCAGTGGAGAGGAGCTGAGAGACATTACCAACCCCCCAGTGGAGAGGAGCTGAGACATTACCACCCAACCAGTGGAGAGGACTGAAGACATTACCAACCAACCCAGTGGAGAGGAGCTGAGAGACATTACCAACCCAACCCAGTGGAGAGGAGCTGAGAGACATTACCAACCCAACCCAGTGGAGAGGAACTGAGAGACATTACCAACCCACACATCAGTGAAGAGGAACTGAGATACATTACCAACCCAACCCAGTGGAGAGGAGCTGAGAGACATTACCAACCCGCCCAGTAGAGAGGAACTGAGAGACATTACCACCCAACCCCCAGTGGAAGAGGAGCTGAGAGACTTACCAACCCAACCCAGTGGAGAGGACTGAGAGACATTACCAACCCAGCCAGTGGAGAGGAGCTGAGAGACATTACCAACCCAACCCAGTGGAGAGGAGCTGAGAGCATTACCAACCAACCAGTGGAGAGGAGCTGAGAGACATTACCAACCCAACCCAGTGGAGAGGAACTGAGATACATTACCAACCCAACCCAGTGGAGAGGACCTGAGAGACATTACCAACCCAACCCAGTGGAGGGACTGAGAGACATTACCAACCCAACCCAGTGGAGAGGACTGAGAGCATTACCAACCCAACCCAGTGGAGAGGAGCTGAGAGACATTACCAACCCCAACCAGTGGAGAGGACTGAGAGACATTACCAAACCCAACCCAGTGGAGAGGAGCTGAGAGACATTACCAACCCAACCCAGTGGAGAGGAACTGAGAGACATTACCAACCCAACCCTCAGTGGAGAGGAACTGAGAGACACTTACCAACCCAACTCGTGGAGAGGGAACTGAAGAACATTACCAACCCAACCAGTGGGAGGAGCTGAGAGACATTACCAACCCAGCCCAGTGGAGAGGAATGAGAGACATTACCACCCAACCCAGTGGAGAGGAGCTGAGAGGACATTACCAACCCAACCCAGTGCGAAGAGGACCTGAGAGACATTACCAACCCAACCCAGTGGAGAGGACCTGAGAGACATTACTAACCCAACCCATGGAGAGGACCTGAGAACATTACAACGCCAACCAGTGGAGAGGCACTGAGAACATTACCAACCCAACCCAGTGGAGAGGAGCTGAGAGACATTACCACCCAACCCAGTGGAGAGGAAGCTGAGAGACATTACCAACCCAACCAGTGGAGAGGAACTGAGAGACATTACCAACCAACCCAGTGGAGAGGAACCTAGAGACATTACCAACCCACACTCAGTGGAGAGGCACGTGGAGACATTACCCAACCCAACTCAGTGGAGAGGAACTGAGAGACACTTACCAACCCAACCCAGTGGAGAGGAACTGACGGAAGACATTTACCAACCCAACCCAGTGGAGAGGAACTGAGAGACATTACCAACCCAACCAGTGGAGAGGAACTGAGAGACATTAAACCAACCCGTGTAATATATTGATACAAATATGGTGTAATGTCTTGATAACAATATGGTGTAATGTCTCCATAACAATATGGTGTAATGTCTCCCATAACAATATGGTGTAATGTCTCCATAACAATATGGTGTAATGTCTTGTACCGAATAGGTGTAATGTCTCATAAACAATATGGTGTAATGTCTCCATAACAATCATGGTTGTAATGTCTCCATAAAATATGGTGTAATGTCTTGATACAATATGGTGGTAATTGTCTCCATAACAATATGGTGTAATGTCTTGATAACAATATGGTGTATATATTGATACAATATGGGTATGTTCCATAATAATATGGTGTAATGTCTCCATATTTATAATATGGTGTAATGTCTCCATAAACAATAGTGGTGTATGTCTCATAACAATATGGTGTTAATGTTCCATAACAATATGGTGTAATGTCTCCATAACAATATGGTGTAATGTCTCCATAACATATGGTGTAATTCTCATAACAATATGGTGTATGTCGTCCATACAATATGGTGTAATGTCTCCATAATAAATATGGGTCATGTTTCCATAAAATATGGTGTAATGTTCTGATAACAATATGGTGTAATGTCTTGATACCATAGGGGTAATGTCTCCATAACAATAGGGTGTAATGTCTTGATAACATATGGTGTAATGTCTCCATAAAATATGGTGTAATGTTTCCATAACAATATGGTGTAATGTTTTGATACAATATGGTGTAATGTCTTGATACCAATAGGGTGTAATGTCTCATAACAATGGTGTATGTCCTGATAACAAATTGGTGTAATGTCTCCATAATAATATGGTGTAATGTTTCATAACAATAGGGTGTAATGTCTTGATAACAATATGGTGTAATGTCTTTGCATATATAAGGGTTGTAATTGTCTCCATACAATATGGTGTATATGTCTCATCAATTGGTATAATGTTCCATAACATATGGTGTAATGTCTTGATAACAATATGGTGTAATGTCTTGATAACAATATGGTGTATGTCTCGATACCAATAGGGTGTAAATGTCTCCATAACAATATGGTGTAAATGTCTGATACAATATGGTGTAATGTCTTGATAACATATGGTGTAATGTCTCCATACAATGGTGTAATGTCTCCATAACAATATGTGTAATGTCTTGATAACAATATGTGTAATATATTGATTACAATAGGGTGTAATGTCTCATAACATATGGTGTAATGTCTCATAATAATATGGTGTAATGTCTCTTGATAAAATATGGTGTAATGCTCTAACATATGGTGTAATGTCTCTACAATAATGGTGTAATGTCTTGATAACAATATGGTGTAATGTCTTGATAACAATATGGTGTAATGTCCTTGATACAATATGGTGTAATGTCTCCATAGACAATATGGTGTATGTTTCCATAACATATGGTGTAATGTCTCATAACAATATGGGTGTAATGTCTGCCATAAACAATATGGTGTAATGTCTTGTACCAATAGGGTGTAATGTCCCATACCAATATGTGTGTAAGTATTTAGAAACATGGTGTAATGTCTATAAGCACATATGGTGTAATGTCTCATAACAATATGGTGTAATGTCTCCATAATAATATGTGTAATGTTTCCATAACAATATGGTGTAATGTTTATTTAACAATATGGTGTAATGTCTTGATAACAATATGGTGTATATTTTGATACCAATAGGGTGTTAATATTGTTTCATAACAATATGGTGTAATGTCTTGATACCAATAGGTGTGTAATGTCTCCATACAATATGGTGTAATGTCTTGATAACAATATGGTGTAATGTTTGATAACAATATGGTGTAATGTCTTTGATCACATATGTGTATTCTCATAATAATATGGTGTATGTTTCCATAAACTATGGTTAATTCTCATAACAATATGGTGTAATGTCATAACAATATGGTGTAATGTCTGCCATAACAATATGGTGTAATGTCTCCATAATCATAATGGTGTAATGTTTCGCATAACATATGGTGTAATGTCTCCATAACAATATGGTGTAATGTTTCCATAACAATATGGTGTAATGTCTCCATAATAATATGGTGTAATGTCTTCCATAACAATATGGTTGTAATGTCTCCATAACAATATGGTGTAATGTCTCCATAACAATATGGTGTAATGTCTCCATAACAATATGGTGTAATGTCCTCCATAACAATATGGTGTAATGTCTTGATAACAATATGGTGTAATGTCTCATAACAATATGGTGTAATGTCTCCATAACAATATGGTGTAATATATTGATAACAATATGGTGTAATATATTGATACCATAGGGTGTATATGTCTCCATAACAATATGGTGTAATGTCTCCATAATAATATGGTGTAATGTCTTGATAACAATATGGTGTAATGTCTCCATAACATATGGTGTAATGTCTTGATAACAATATGGTGTAATATATTGATACCAATAGGGTGTAATGTTCGTACAATATGGTGTAATTCTCCATAATATATGGTGTAATGTCTTGATAACAATATGGTGTAATGTCTCATAACATAGGTGTAATGTCTCCATAACAACAAGGTTGTAATTGTCTCCATAACAATATGGTGTAATGTCTCCATAACAATATGGTGTAATTTTGATAACAATATGGTGTAATGTCTCATAACAATATGGTGGTAATGTTCCATAACATATGTGTAATGTTTAATACATATGGTGTAATGTCTCCATAACAATATGGTGTAATGTCTCCATAACAATAGGTTGTAATGTCTTGATAACAATATGGTGTAATGTCTCCATAACTAATTATGGTGTAATGTCTCCATAAAATATGGTTAATTTCTGATAACAATATGGTGTAATGTCTCCATAACAATATGGTGTAAGTGTCTTGATAACAATAGGTGTAATGTCTCCATAACAATATGGTGTAATGTCTCCATAACTAATATGGTGTAATGTCTTGATCACAATATGGTGTAATGTCTTATAACAATATGGTGTAATGTCTTGATACAATATGGGTGTAATGTCTTTGATAAACAATAGGTGTAATGTTTTGATAACAATATGGTGTAATGTCTCCATAACAATATGGTGTAATGTCTTGATAACAATATGGTGTAATGTCTCCATAACAATATGGTGTAATGTCTCCATAATAATATGTGTAATGTCTTGATAACAATATGGTGTAAGTCTTGATACAATATGGTGTAATGTCTTGATAACAATATGGTGTAATGTCTTGATAACAATAGGGTGTAATGTCTCCATAACAAATATGGTGTAATGTCTCCATAACAATATGGTGTAATGTCTCATAACAATATTGGTGTAATGTCTCCATAACAATATGGTGTAATGTCTCCATAATAATATGGTGTAATGTCTTGATAACAATATGGTGTAATGTCTCCATAATAATATGTGTAATGTCTTGATAACAATATGGTGTTAATTATATTGATACCAATATGGTGTAATGTTCTCCATAACAATATGTGTGTAATGTCTTGATAACAATATGGTGTAATGTCTCCATAACAATATGGTGTAATGTCTCCATAACAATATGGTGTAACTGTCTCCAATAATAATAATGGTGTAATGTTCTCTAACAATATGGGTGTAATGATATTGATACCATCTATGGTGTAATGTCTCCATAAACATAGGGTGTAATGTCTCCATAACAATATGGTGTGATGTCTGGCAATACAAGACCATGGGGACAGTGGCCATGGACTGAAGGCATGGATCTGCACTTAAGTACAAAGCATTATGAACACCTGCTCTTTCCATGACATAGACTGACCAGGTGAATCCAGGTGAAAGCCATGTTCCCTCATTGATGTCACTTGTTAAATCGACTTCAATCAGTGTAGATGAAGGGGGAGACAGATTTTCAAGTCTTGAGACAATTGAGACATGGAATGTGTATGTGTGCCATTCAGAGGGTGAATGGGCAAGACATAATATTTAAGTGCCTTTGAACGTGGTATGGTAGTAGGTGCCAGGCCCACCGTTTTGTGTCAAGAACTGCAGCGTTGCTGGGTTGTTCACATTCAACAGTTTCCCGTGTGCATTGAGAATGGTCCACCACCCAAAGAACATCTAGCCAACTTGATAAAACAGTCGGAAGCATTGGAGTCAGCATGGGCCAGCATCCCTGTGGAACGCTTTAAACACCATGTAGTGTCCTTTGGGTGGGGGTATGCAACTCAATATTAGGAAGGCATTTTTAATGTTTTGTACATTCAGTGTATAAATATAGGGTTAATGTCGTTGCATAAACTGGACAGCACATAGGCTACTATAAGCATGAAGGGGAAATATACCACCTGTCTTAGATGACTCATTTAGATTAATCAACAAGGCATCAAACACTAGCATAACTTTGAAACATCATACAGCTAGCTAGGCTAAAATCAAATCAACTATTTCATATTACTTGGTTTGGTACTACAGTATGCAGGGTAGAGGAGCACACATCATTATGATCAAATAGCACTATACAAATGCAATTGTGTCCTGCTGTGTACTTGATTCATTATAGTCCGTAATGAGTTTGCCGTCAGCAGAGACTCGGATCACGCTCCCCTGGAAACAGGGCTGCTATCAGGTGATCTCCTTTATTGTCTGACCTACAGGATATTACTTTGATTAGGACCAAATGACATTTTAATAAAGCACGGAGGAGGATAATTAAGGACGGACAACATTGTTGTTCATCATTTCCCCCCTATGATGGGCACACATGGCTCTGTGATACAACTTGCAGATCATTAACAGACGCGGGGGCCGCGGGCGACACAGGTGTTTCCAGTGGGCGGATTGTTGAACCGGCCATTGCCACTTGCTCCGCTGCTGATGGATAGGTGTCAAACACAGGTCTCTTCAGCATTTGTCTGGATTTCATTCAAAACCTGTTCATGGTCCATTGTGGATGGCTTTTAGGGGCTCCAGGGGCGTATGTGCCCCATATCAATGCTGCAGAGCAGAGCCCTTTACCCCCTCAGAAACAATGAGCAGACGCTACAAAGGGAACAAAGACCCTTTTCACCTGACTATTAGCATACAGGAACTCAAGGGCCTGTGCACTGCTGCAGTGCTTTAGGCTAAATCCCTGTGCCATTGAAAAATACCAGCCAAAAGCCTTTGATGTGTGGGTTACAATTCTGAGTCAACAAGAACAGGGGGACCTGTCAATTCACGAAACAATCAAGAAGCAATAGGTTAGATACAGTGCCTTCGGAAAGTATTCAGACCCCTTGACTTTTTCCACATTTTGTTATGTTACAGCYTTATTCTAAAATTGCTTCAATCGTTTTTCTCCCTCATCAATCTACACTCAATACCCATAATGACAAAGCAAAAAACAGGTTTTTACTCAGTACTTTGTTGAAGTACCTTTGGCAGCGATTACAGCCTTGAGTCTTCTTGGGTATGACGCTACAAGCTTGGGACACCTGTATTTGGGGAGTTTCTCCCATTCTTCTCTGCAGATCCTCCCAAGCTCTGTCAGGTTGGATGGGGAGTGTTGCTTCACAGTTATTTTCAGGTCTCTCCAGAAATGTTTGATCAGGTTCAAGTCTGGCTGGGCCACACAAGGACATTCAGAAACGTGTCCCGAAGCCACTCCTGCRTTGTCTTGGCTGTGTGCTTAGGGTCGTTGTCCTGTTGGAAGGTGAACCGTCGCCCCAGTATGAGGTCCTAAGTGCTCGGGAGCAGGTTTTCATCAAGGATTTCTCTGTACTTTGCTCCGTTCATCTTTCTCTCGATCCTGACTAGTCTCCCAGTCCCTGCCGCTGAAAATCATCTCCACAGAAAGATGCTGCCACCCCCATGCTTCACCGTAGGGATGGTGCCAGGTTTCCTCCAGACGTGACACTTGGCATTCAGGCCAAAGAGTTCAATCCTGGTTTCATCAGACCAGCGAATCATGTTTCTCATGGTCTGAGAGTCTTTAGGTGCCTTTTGGCAAACTCCAAGCGGGCTGTCATGTGCCTTTTACTGAGGAGTGGCTTCCGTCTAGCCATAAAGGCCTGATTGGTGGAGTGCTGCAGAGATGGTTGTCTTTCTGGAAGGTTCTCCCATCTCCACAGAGGAACTCTAGAGCTCTGTCAGAGTGACCATCAGATTCTTGGTCCATTTTAGAATAAGGCTGTAACGTAACAAAATGTGGAAAAAGTCAAGGGGTCTGAATACTTCCAAAAGCACTGTATGGTATTGTGACTATTAACCATGACTAATTTCAAGCTGATTATGTTGTAATGCTACCACAGCAAACTACCATTTAGACTGTAGAGTAATGACGACAGACAAACACGTTGAATAGGAAATTGACTACTTTGCATTCAGTCATCATCATGTACATTCTTGGAGAAAAGCAGTTGTGACAACATGGTAATAATCCTGTCTGTATATCACCTGGACTTCACTAAACAGTACAAATATACTTTATCTCCCCGTCATCTCCTTTCATGAAGATGAATGGTGACTGGCTGATCTAATGGGTATGTTTCAATGTTGATGTCTGGATTAATAATGACAGCTCAGAAAGAATCCTGCTGTTCACCGTGATTTGACATAGATGTGATTTTGGTGACAATCATATACTAGGGATCTGTGTGTTTTATCATACATTAGATTACAAGTTCTTGGTGCTGTGAGATTAACCAACATTTTATTTTTTAAACAACTAATTGATCGACATCAGTTCAAGTATTAGAATTTCATTTAGTCATTTTTTTGTTTTGTTGTGAGGTGTGCAGTTTCTATAGAGATAATTCCGATCAAGCTTGAGCTGTGCAATGTAGTAGGGAGTTGTAGTTTCCAACAGGCTAATATTCTACATACTGTAGTTTAGCGCAGAAAACATGGTAATTAACTACTGTGACCATAATCCATTGCGTGTGTGCTTAAATATGTCCGGTCTAAACGCATGTAAAGTGTTGGTCCCATGTTTCATGAGCTGAAAAAAATATGTAGTATTTATGTCTGTAATAAAGCCCTCGTGGGGAAAAACAAATTCTGATTGGCTGGGCCTGGCTCCCCAGTGGGTGGGCCTATACCCTCCAAAGTCCACCCATGGCTGCACCCCTGACCATACATTAGGGCCTAATACATTTATTTAAATTGACTGATTTCCTTATATGAACTGTAACTCAGTAAAATCTTTGAAATTGTTGCATGTTGCATTTATATTTTTGTTCACTATATTATTGAATAATGTGGCAATTGAGCAAGGTGAGGAGACTAAACTGCTGGGTGTAACTCTAAATAGCAAGTTGTCATGATCAAAACATATAGACTCAATGCCAAAGCCCAAAGCCCCTCTACATGCTAAATGCCTGTCTTATTTCTCCCTTACCAACCTCCCTAAAAACATGCAACTAAATGTATAACTTTGCTGATGGGGGACATCTATTGAGTATTTTCTGCTCGTCAGCAGGTTTGCAGTGCCTGGCAGAAATCAAAGAGGCTGAATTTATAGATGACCAACGACAGGAGCGGGAAAGGTGGTACTGTGAAATAATGCCACTGGGTTTCTGGAGTCCACAGCAACAACTGGAAAGTTGACAAGTGCATATCTCACTCACTTGCCTAAATATACATGCATATTGCCACACAGCCACTGAGCCATATATCTGACATTCATTCATGTGCATTTGTTTCCTCTTGCAGAGATATTCCAAGTTTTAAGAACAGTGTATGTTTGCAAGAAAATGCTAAATTGTGCATTCGAATATCTGCACTGATTCACATGCAACTTTTCAGTTAGTCGTACCAAAATCATGCTTATCATTATCAATAGCTAAAGAAGGGTTATACAATTCAGATTCAAGTGAACGTAATTTTATCTGTCATTAAAGGCCAGGTACCATAGATTTTGTCTGTCATTTAAGGGCCCGGCATTGTCATAGATTCTGTCTGGTCGATTAAGATGGCGCCAGGTAGAGATCTGTTCTTGTCGAAGTTAGGTAAAGTGCAGAGTGGCATAGCACTCTTGTCGTGTCCATCTAAAGGGCAGGGGTGGCGATAAGGATGTTTTTGTTGGTGCGTTAGTACGTCAGGGCGTCATCATAGATTTTGTCTGTCATTAAGGCCAGGTGGCATAGATTTTGTCTGTACATTAAAGGCCAGGTTGTCACGTGGGTATAAAGGATTTGGAGACAGGAGCAGGAATACACAAGAGGGGTTTTTAATACACCCAAAACAAACCYGTTTACAAAAACACTGGGCTGTACCCAAACAACAGAGTRWGGGTAAACCTTGTTGAATGCCACGGGACGATACCCGTAATACACAATATATAAAGCATGCAGCWTAACAGCTGCACCAACGTATAGGTACTCACACCACCAACGGACATGGGAACAATAACCGACAAAGACAGAGGGAACATGTATAACATACTGATCAGGGAAAATGGGAACCAGGTGTGTGTAAGCAGACAAGACATTCCGGGGTTGATGATAATGAATCCCGTTCAGTGAAGCCTAGAAAGCCGCTGACGTAGACCTCCGGAACTGGTGAACAGAATGAGCAGCAGTACCGGGGGGATCCGTGACACAGGTGCCATAGATTTTGTCTGTCATTAAAGGCCAGGTGCCATAGATTTTGTCTGTCATTAAAGGCCAGGTGCCATAGATTTTGTCTGTCATTAAAACCAGGTGTCATAGATTTTGTCTGTCATGAAAGGCAGGTGCCATAGATGTTGTCTGTCATGAAAGGCAGGTGCCATAGATTTTGTCTGTCATTAAAGGCAGGTGCCATAGATTTTGTCTATCATGAAAGGCAGGTGTCATAGATGTTGTCTGTCATGAAAAGGCAGGTGCCATAGATTTTGTCTATCATGAAAGGCAGGTGTCATAGATGTTGTCTGTCATGAAAGGCAGGTGCCATAGATGTTGTCTGTCATGAAAGGCAGGTGCCATAGGACTACATAGAGTAGGGTTAAAGTACATCTCCTCTACAAGAGTCTTCCATGCCTTTTGATGAAATAATAATAAATAAAAAAATGGAATATTTGACTCATAAATAAATTTAAATGCGATAGTCTACGCATTTCAAGAACAAAAGTTATTTTTAAGGAAAAGACAGCACGTAAAAAAGCAAACCCAGAAAGCCGGTCTGAAAAATACAACATCAAGACATATTCCCACATCAATGAGACAACAATAGAATAAAACACACATAGCTTTCATTATGTGTCTCCAAGATAAATGTCTCAAACATGGACACAGAAACATATCATTTAAAGAGCCTGTTTCATTTTCTCCATAAGAGAATAATGGCATGTATGAGTCAGTCTTGGTGTTGTGCTTTGATTTCTAAAGAGAACCTTGCCTTCCCTGCTGTGGAGGCCTTCACTAGAGATGTTCCATACGGGTGTGATGAAGTCACATCCTTACTGAGGAGAAGAGGAGTTAACCCTTCAGTCCTGCTAAGAGGAGGATTGTATCTGATACATGTTTGAATCATCATTAAGAAGTGTAAACAGGCTGCCTGCTGCAGAAGTGTTGGCTGCCATAAATGAACACAACCGGAATGAACACAACGCCGGAATGAACACAACCCGGAATGAACACAACCCGGAATGACACGTAGCCCTACTGACA